>NC_074665.1:12607660-12660160 GCF_029448725.1 Salvelinus fontinalis
TAGTAGTAGTAGTAGTATTATTGGTAGTAGTAGTAGTAGTAGTAGTGGTAGTAGTAGTGGTAGTGGTAGTAGTATTATTGGTAGTAGTAGTAGTAGTAGTAGTAGTAGTAGTAGTAGTAGTAGTAGTAGTAGTAGTAGTAGTAGTAGTAGTAGTGGTAGTGGTATTATTGGTAGTAGTAGTAGTAGTAGTAGTAGTAGTAGTAGTAGTAGTGGTAGTAGTATTATTGGTAGTAGTAGTAGTAGTAGTAGTAGTAGTAGTAGTAGTGGTAGAAGTAGTAGTGGTAGTAGTAGTGGTAGTAGTAGTAGTAGTGGTAGTATTATTATTGGTAGTAGTTGTAGTAGTAGTAGTGGTAGTGGTAGTAGTATTATTGGTAGTAGTAGTAGTAGTTGTAGTGGTAGTAGTAGTGGTAGTGGTAGTGGTAGTGGTAGTGGTAGTAGTAGTAGTAGTAGTAGTAGTAGTAGTAGTAGTAGTAGTAGTATTATTGGTAATAGTAGTAGTAGTAGTAGTAGTAGTAGTAGTAGTAGTAGTAGTAGTAGTAGTAGTAGTAGTGGTAGTAGTAGTAGTGGTAGTAGTAGTAGTATTATTGGTAATAATAGTAGTAGTAGTAGTAGTAGTAGTAGTAGTAGTAGTAGTAGTAGTAGTAGTAGTAGTGGTAGTAGTAGTAGTGGTAGTGGTAGTAGTAGTATTGGTAGTAGTAGTAGTGTTAGTAGTAGTGGTAGTAGTAGTAGTGGTAGTAGTAGTAGTCGTGTGAAGGCCGACGCTGGAGTAGAGAAGCAGGAAGTTGGAGTCAGACTTATAATCGGAACAGACAAGGATCAAGACAGGAACAGCGTCAGTACACGGGTAATGAAGGACATAGTATAATCAATGTTGAAGCTGTGAACAGAGTGGGGGAACAGACAGATACAGGGAAGGTAATTAGAGAGGTTATTGAGTCCAATAATCGCTGATGCGAGTGACGGGGGGGTGGCAGGTGTGCGTAATGATGGTGGCAGGAGTGCATAGTGATGGGGAAGAACGGGAGCAGGCCTGACAGTACCCCCCCCCCCCCCTATTGGCGCCACGCGGCGTCCCTCCTGGGCGTGCCTGACTGGCCGGCCGAGGCACGGGCGCTGAACAATCCGGCTGGACGTGAAATCCTGATGAACCGGCAGAGGCGTGAGAGCCCAGCGAGCCGGCTGAGTACCAGGAGCCTGGCTATCCAGCTGTTGCATGAAGGCCTGTCGATCCCGCTGAGGCCTTGGAGCCCGATGATCTGGCGTAGGCGTAGCAGTGTGACGAGCCGGCTGGGCGTAAAAACCTGACGTTCCTTCTGAGGCTGGGATGGGCGCTTTCCGAGCTAACCTGGGCAAGAAACCACTCGAGCCAGCTAGGGCTGAGCGAGAGCAGGCGTGGCAAGTAGGAGCAGTTGTAGTAGTGATTACTGTGTAGCCAAGCACATTAATTCCCGATTGGTTGAAACACAAGTGACTCTTGGGCGTAGCTCCTGGCTTCAAAAAGTTTAGAAAGTACACATTTCCATCATCCACTTATATCCTCATTCTAAGATACCATGGAATTCAAATGCAATGAGCATCCACTTCAAGGCTGTGGCTGTATCTCACAACATTTTAGCAATTTAGTAGAAGCTCTTATCCAGAGCAACATTTTTGTGCAGGTCCCACGTTGGTATCAAACCCACAACCCTAGCATTGCAAGCGCCATGCTCTACCAAATGAGTCACACTGGACTGTAAATTACTCTTAATTAACAACCAAAGGGGTAACTAGTCTAAGGGCTACCTATAATTGGACCCTAGACATGCACACAGAGTAAATGCCATTTAGCAGAAGCTTTTAACCAAAGTGACTCACAGTCATGCATGCATACATTTTTATTTATAGGAATTGAACCCACAATCCTGGCGGTGCAAGTGCCATGCTCTACCAACTGAGTCATACAGGAACAGAAGAAAAGATGGAGAGAAGATAGAAGGACTGTAGCTGGACACCTTGATGAGTGAGAGACAGACAGAGAGCGAGAGAGAGAGAGAGACAGCGAGAGAGAGAGAGAGAGAGAGAGAGAGAGAGAGAGAGAGAGAGAGAGAGAGAGAGAGACAGCGAGAGAGAGAGAGACAGCGAGAGAGAGAGAGAGAGAGAGAGAGAGAGAGAAGAGAGGAGAGAGAGAGAGAGAGAGAGAGAGAGAGAGTGAGAGAGAGACAGAGAGAGAGAGAGAGAGAGAGAGAGAGACAGCGAGAGAGAGAGAGAGAGAGAGAGAGAGAGAGAGAGAGAGAGAGAGAGAGAGAGAGACAGCGAGAGAGAGAGAGAGAGAGAGACAGCGAGAGAGAGAGAGAGAGAGAGAGAGAGAGAGAGAGAGAGAGAGGAGAGAGAGAGAGAGAGACAGCGAGAGAGAGAGAGAGAGAGAGAGAGAGAGAGAGAGAGAGAGAGAGGAGAGAGAGAGAGAGAGAGAGAGAGAGAGAGAGAGAGAGAGAGAGAGAGAGAGAGAGAGAGAGAGAGAGAGACAGCGAGAGAGAGAGAGACAGCGAGAGAGAGAGAGAGAGAGAGAGAGAGAGAGAGAGAGAGAGAGAGAGAGAGAGAGAGAGAGAGAGAGAGAGAGAGAGAGAGAGAGGGAGAAAGCGATCAAAAGGTTGAGCAAGGCCAGAAAACAACCTCTTCAGCCTGAGCAGGCATGTTCTTCTTGAACTTCATTACAGTTGGGCTTTGTGTGTGTGTGTGTGTGTGTGTTCTTAGAACTGTAGTAAACAAGTTAATCCTGCTGTTCTTTCAGAGAGCCTTGGCCAGAGTTTGACTGTGTTCTTGGGCCTGCTGAAAAACTGTCAGAACTCACTCTAACACTGCCTCTAAGGGTGGCAGTGGAATGTGTCCTGCGGTCGTTCTCCCTGTCCTTCCCCCAATCTTTCTCTCCCTTTTTCTCTCCCTCTCTCAAGATTACCCTCACTCTCTCCAGATTTCTCTCCCTCTCTCCAGATCTCTCTCCCTCTCTCAAGATTACCCTCACTCTATCCAGATCTCTCTCCCTCTCTCCAGATCTCTCTCCCTCTCTCCAGATCTCTCTCCCTCTCTCAAGATTACCCTCCCTCTCTCCAGATCTCTCTCCCTCTCTCCAGATCTCTCTCCCTCCCTCTCTCCAGATCTCTCTCCCTTTCTCCAGATCTCTCTCCCTCTCTCCAGATCTCTCTCCCTTTCTCCAGATCTCTCTCACTCCATGTCTCTCCCTCTCTCCAGATCTCTCTCCAGATCTCTCTCCAGATCTCTCTCCAGATCTCTCTCCAGATCTCCAGATCTCTCTCCAGATTTCTCTCCATATCTCTCTCCTTCTCTCCAGATCTCTCTCCCTCTCTCCAGAACTCTCTCTCTAACATGTCAATCATGAAATTGGATTAGTTCTGCTGGCGGATGGGGAAGTAGCACACATCATCCCAACACCTTGTGGTTTGTAAATATGACACTCTCAAGACATCTAAACGGAGCTTACTATTGGTAAAAAAAATCTGCTGATTATTGCATCACCGGATGAGGATAGAATATGATGGAACATGTATATGGATGCACAGGCATGTACGCCTTGACATGAACACTTTAAGGGATATTCAATTCAATGATGTGTTGAGTTTCTGTTTTCAGCCGTGTGTGTATGTGTGTGTGTGTGTGTGTGTGTGTGTGTGTGTGTGTGTGTGTGTGTGTGTGTGTGTGTGTGTGTGTGTGTGTGTGTGTGTGTGTGTGTGTGTGTGTGTGTGTGTGTGTGTGTGTGTGTGTGTGTGTTGAGTATTCAGCCCAGAGGGTACTTGAAGGACAATATTCCGAGCAGGAGGAGCCTTAGGATCGCCTTTCCTCTACACACTGAAGGTCTTTCTCCTTTCGCTTTTGTCTCTAGCGACTACACTGTTTCTGTGCTGAAGGACACAGACACGGCCCACTCATATAGAATAGCAACAGGCTCATCAAAAAAGAAACACCTTGATGTTGGACCATCTCAGTCTAGTGGAGGAAAATGAGCATTCAACTGGGCCGGCTCAGCATCTTTTCCCGGCCCCTCGAGGATCAATGTCATTGGTATGTATAGCTAGTTATACCTCTCCCTAAGTCTACAGGCATCTTCTTCAGCGCTTTTCAATACGGTGTCAACAAGAAAAAGTGCAATCTCCGAGTTTGGGATGATGGATAGGATAGCGAAATGTTAAGAGGCATCAGTCCATCAGTGATTTGTATCTCAATTAATCATTACATGATATACATAATATACTCTACGGGAATATTAAACTTCCAGAATGGAATCTCTGCTAGTTTCAAAGTTATGGAACATTTTATAACGAGTAGGCACAGTAGGCAACGTGACAAATCACAGCCCTCCTTGTACTTGTATCATTGCGCATCCTGCAAATCACCAGTAGAGGGCAACCATTTTGAATCCATTTTCACATTCACTCTGTTGGTAATTCATACTAATTGGATCCTAACTCTGAACGTATCAGAGATGCCACTCTGGAACTTTGACATGACCGTAGAATATATTATGTTCAGCAATATTGAACATTTGCCAAATCAAAATGTGTATAATTTCAATATTCATGTTTATATTTTTCAATATTCATAAATGTAGATTTTTTTTTAAAGATGCTGAAATCAAAATACTACAGAGTAAGCAGTAAAGTTTCATAGGAAACTAATGTTGTTTTTTTACCGCCTACAGATGAAACACTGTGGAGTCTTAAGGGAGGCCTTTGATCAATTATTTCTCAATTATACTTTTAGATACGCAATTGCAGTTTCTCAGTACGACATGGAAAATTACCTGAGCCCGATGGTTACTCATGGTGCATCAGAACAAAGGTGGAGAACAGCAGCAGGTGAACACACCTCTCGTAGAGGATGTTCATTCCTTTTCCTTTGAAGTGACAGACCATGACAGTGATGTGATGACATGGGGAGTTAATATCTAAAAAAGGATCTTGGAGACATTTGTGTCGTTTGAGTTTATGAATATCTCAGTATGATGCATAGTAATGTCTGGAACGGAGTGAATGGAATAGAAACCATTTGTTTAATGCATTTGATACCATTCCACTCCAGCCATTACCACAAACCCGTCCTCCCCAATTAAGGTTCCACCAACCTCCTGTGGTATGATGTAGTATATATTAGAGACTAGAGACTAGAGCAAGGCGGGGTAAAGTGTGGCTCGCCAGGCACTTCAATCTGACCCTTTTTTCTCCCTTATTTCATGGTATCCAGTTGGCAGTTACAGTCTTCTCCCATTAGTGCAACTCCCGTACGGACTCGGGAGAGGCGAAGGTCGACAGCCGTGCGTTCTCCTAAACACGACCCAGCCAAGCCGCACTACTTCTTGACACAATGCCCGCTTAACCCGGAAGCCGGCCGCACCAATGTGTCAGAGGAAACACCGTACCCCTGCCGACTGTGTCAGTGTGCATGCGCCCGCCCTGCCACAGGAGTCACTAGAGCGCGATGGGACACAGCCAAACCCTCTCCTAACACAAACGACACTGGGCCAATTGTGCGCCGCCTCAAGGGTCTCCCAGTCATGGCCAGCTGTGACACATCCTGGGATCAAACCCGGGTCTGTAGTGACGCCTCAAGCATTGCGGTGCAGTGCCTTGGACAGCTGTGCTACTCGGGATGCACCCACAAATTGATTTTAACAAACAACTGATCCCCCCCAAAAATGCTCTCGGAGCTAAAAAATTTGCCCACCCCTGGGCTAGAGTCTAATGGCTAGAGGGGTTAGGGGGCTAGGGGTTGATTTTAGATGGACACATAATGGACACATGCCATCATTCGTGACTGCAATCTGTCTTCTACCCAGGCACTGCTTCTAACACCACTAATTATAAAACACAAAAAGAGTCATCCTACCCCATTCTCCGTTTTTATTATTTTTATTTTTGTTGTTGGAATTTTACTCTCTCTTGCTCTCTCTCTCTCTTTCTCCTCACATTTCATTTTTTTTTCTTCACTAATTACAATATTAGACAGAACACCCACACTGAGTCACAGGCGTACAGACCCCCGTTAATCTCCTCTGTCACTCCCAATTCTAAGACTGATGGTGACTGTAACGCAGCCCTTTAAAGAGACATGTGGTCGCACGCATGCACGCACACACACACACACACACACACACACACACACACACACACACACACACACACACACACACACACACACACACACACACACACTGTCACAGACCCACGCGTGCATACATGCGCGCACACACACACGCACACACACACACACACACACACACACACACACACACACACACACACACACACACACCTTGGGGTTTCTGACCACCCAACTTCTCCATTTGCTGATTACTGCAGACTAGTTCATATTAAACACAGACCTGTGAAGACAGTACTGCGGCTAGCTTCACTCTTCTGTCTAGAAGATGGATGGAGGAAGCTACTGGGTTCTATTACACATGTATTTTGGGCTTTGGAAAATCAAATTACAGTAATGGCTTTTTGTTGCTAATCAGACTGATTGCTTTTAAAGGTGCAATATGCAGAAATCTCTCTGCCGTTTCCTGGTTGCTAAAATTCTAATTGTTTGCTTAACTTTAGTTGATGTGCCAAAAAAATCAATGTCGAGATTCATTGTACTATCTAAACTGCTGTGAAATATATTTTCCGTTACCAAAAATATAGTATTTTCAGCTCTTTGTAGCTGATGTACAAAACCGCAAGGAAAAGATGCAAAACAAAACTTAAGAACAGGAAGCATAGAAATAGCACACAAAAAAACAGATCTACCACTTCTTAGACTTGCTTTCATTGACAATGATAGATCTATAACAAATTTCTATGTGAATTTGACCGGGTTACCCAAACAGTTAGATATTGCAGCTTTAAAACTTCTTTGTGATAGGGGGCAGCATTTTCACTTTTGGATGAATAGCGTGCCCAGAGTGAACTGCCTCCGACTCTGTCCAAGATGCTGATATATGCATATTATTACTATTGGATATAAACACTCTGAAGTTTCTAAAACTGTTTGAATGATGTCTGTGAGTATAATAGAACTCATATGGCAGGCAAAAACCGCGGGGGGAAAAGTCCGAACAGGAAGTGAAAATTCTGAGCCTTTTCAACTCATCGCCTATTCAAATCCCAGTAAGATATGGATCTGTTTGCACTTCCTACGCCTTCCACTAGATGTCAACAGTCTGTAGAACGTTGAATGACCCCTCTACTGTGATGTGGGGCCAGATGGGAGGTGTTTCAGTCAGTGGTTTGGCAGAGTGCCAGTTCTTGGTCACGCGCATTCCAAATGATATCGCCTTGCGTTCCATTACTTCTGTAGACACAAAGGAATTCTCCGGTTGGAACGTTATTGAATATTTATTATAACAACATCCTGAAGATTGATTCTCTACTTAGTTTGACCAGTGCTAGCAAAAGTAGCTACTTGGACATAAATAATGGACATTATCGAACAAAACAACGATTTATTGTTGAACTAGGATTCCTGGGAGTGCATTCTGATGAACATCATCAAAAGGTAAGGGAATATTTATGATGTAATTTCGTATTTCTCCGCCAACACGGCAGAGAAATGTTGTTATATCTGAGCGCCGTCTCAGATTATTGCATGGTGTGCTTTTTCCGTAAAGTTTTTTTGAAATCTGACACAGCGGTTGCATTAAGAACAAGTGTATCTTTAATTCTATGTAAAACATGTATCTTTCATCAAAGTGTATGATGAGTATTTCTGTTATTAGATGTGGCTCTCTGCAATTTCTACGGATATTTGAGACATTTCTGAACATGGCGCCAATGTAAATTAAGATTTTTGGATATAAATATGCACATTATCGAACAAAACATACATGTATTGTGTAACATGATGTCCTATGAGTGTCATCTGATGAACATCATCAAAGGTTAGTGATTCATTTTCTCTATTTCTGCTTTTTGTGACTTATCTTTAGCTGGGAAAATGGCTGTGTTTTTCTGTGGCTATGTACTGACCTAACATAATCGTTTGGTGTGCTTTCGCCGTAAATAATTTTTGAAATCAGACATGTTGGCTGGATTCACAACATGTGTAGCTTTAATTTGGTGTCTTTCATGTGTGATTTCATGAAAGATTTTTCTAGTAAAATATTTGAATTTGGCGTGCTGAATTTTTTCTGGCTTTTGGCCAAGTGGGACATTAGCGTCCCATGTATCCCAGAGAAGTTAAAGGATGAGGTTGAATTTGAGATGAATTTAAACACCAGTTTTGTTAAGGTTATGTATTCTGATTCTAAATCTGTGTCTCTGGGCAACTTTAATCAATGACATTTCTCAGTTAATGAAAGCACTGTATTTTTATTCACTGTTTGTTCGGGTGAGAGAAATCAATCAACTTGTGTTTGCTTGAGGGACATTTTCAGAACCTTTTAGGTTCCTAAGAGTTCTATTTGCCAAATGAATTGATTTATACAGTAGATTCTTGGAGGTGCGATGATACCTGAAAGTGTGAACTAGAGGAACCAGATGGTCATATAACACATCGTAACAGCAAAGATACAATTTGGCCACACTTCCATGCTTCTCTGCCTCCCTCTTCAAAGAAATTTCATGCACAATATGTAAAGTAATGGGCATCTCAATCAAAAGACAATTTATCTGCCAACAGAGGACTGCCAAATCTATTGCACCATCCCTTTCTGTTGGTGAAATATAATACAAAAGCACTTTTCTCATTTATCTAGGACTTGGTGCGGGGTATATAACAGATCTAGGATCAGATTACTCTATCATCAATCCTAACCTTAAAGGTAGACTCAGCGATATGATTTACTGTAGGTGCACAAAGTTAACAGCATAGAGGATCAATTCCCGCAACAACTACGAGCAACAACTACGAGCATTGAAGCGAGAGGCTAAACTTCACAGCTGTTTTGGTCCAGTACCTACCTGGCTACCTGCAGGAAAATGTGTGAGGGTCATATATTTATTTTTATCTAGTACAGGGGAAGGTCATGTCATTTCTAAGTGATGAAATGCCAATGTTTCTCAATGTTTTAGAATGAGATGCTTCTTAGGCTATGTATCGATATGTCCCTGATGCCGCCCCTCATCTCTGATTCTACGCCGGGCGCGCAATATCAATTGTGCCTTTAGGCTATTTAGTGTGGTCTCAATCAAATGATCCATAGCACAAAGCAAAGTTATATTTCTAAAATAGTTGCTGGGATGGTGTAAATAAAACTAAGCTGCAATACACACTGCGTTGGCTATTCTAACCCTGAGCCGCAGCCTACTCAGCTCTTGCTGATCAAAAACCCTTTTGCTTAACCAATGGATGTGCTGTGTAGGGCTACAGTGGCAGTTCAGAAGGAGAGTCAAAGGTTTCTTCTGTAAATCATTTCTGATTAGGCCAGTCCAAAAAAATTACTTACGCGCGGACTAGCCAAAAGCTTACGCTATACTGTATATACAAAAGTATGTGGACATCCCTTCAAATTAGTGGATTTGGCTATTTCAGCCACACCCATTGCTGACAAGTGTATAAAATCAAGCAAACAGGCATTCAATCTCCACCGACGAACATTGGCAGTAGAATGGCCTTACTGAAAAGCTCTGTGACTTTCAACGTGGCACCGTCGTAGGATGCCACCTTTCCAGCAAGTCAGTTCGTCACATTTCTGCCCTGCTAGAGCTGCCCCGGTGAACTGTAAGTGCTGTTATTGTGAAGTGGAAACGTCTAGGACAAACAGCCGCGAAGTGACCCACAGAACGGGACCATTTTTCCAAACTGCTTCTGGAAGCAGCATCAGCACACGAACTGTTCCTCGAGAGCTTCATGAAATGGGTTTCCATGGCCAAGCAGCCACACACAAGCCTAAGATCACCATGTGCAATGCCAAGCATTGGCTGGAGGGGTGTAAAGCTCACCGCCATTAGACTCTGGACCAGTGGAAACGCGTTCTCTGGAGTGATAAATCACGCTTCACCATCTGGCAGTCTGACGGACGAATCTGGGGTTGGCGGATGACAGGGGAACGCTACCTGCCCCAATGCATAGTGCCAACTGTAAAGTTTGGTGGAGGAGGAATCATGGTCTGTGACTGTTGTTCATGGTTCGGGCCCCTTAGTTCCAGTGAAAGGAAATCTTAACGCAACCGCATACAATGACATTCTAGACGATTCTTTGCTTCCAACTTCATGGCAACAGTTTGAGGAAGGCCCTTTCCTGTTTCAGCATCACAATGCCACTATGCAAAAAGCGAGGTCCATAGAGAAATGGTTTGTCGAGATCGGTGTGGAAGAATTTGACTGGCCTGCACAGAGCCCTGTCCTCAATCCCATCGAAAACCTTTGGGATGAATTGGAACGCTGACTGCGAGCCAGGCGTAACCACCCAACGTCAGTGCCCAACTTCACTAATGCTCTTGTGACTGAATGGAAGCAAGTCCCTGCAGCAATGTTCCAACATCTAGTGGAAAGCCTTCCCAGAAGAGTAGAGGTTGTTAGAGTAGCAAAGAGGGGACCAACTCCATATTAATGCCCATGATTTTAGAATGAGATGTTCGACGAGCAGATGTCCACATACTTTAGGTCAAGTAGTGTATGGTCTGGTCCATTTGGGAAAGAGTGCAAAGATGAGGAGGTCAACTTTGATATCTTACTACTACTACTGTCGTTTGTTTTACTAAAAATAATGTATTTCTTACCCAATATGTATTTATCAAGAGTTATTGACCTCAAAATAAGCCAAATTCGAGTAACTTACATTGGTTTACTTCCTGTTTGAGAGATGAAATTTGGCTATAGGCTGCTATATCCATAGATTTGTTGGTAATTTCCTCCACCCACCTTGCACGCTTTCAATAGCCTACCTCGGTGTTAGTGAAGGGCTGTTAAGTTAAAACCAAGACTCAAATTGAGGGTGTATGAGAGGGTATGCCATAGGCCTACCATTCATTAAAGAAAATAGCGAAAAGCACAGGCTTGTTAGCTTAAGATTTTCAAGAAAATAAAACGGATCCGATTTTATAAATGATCTGTATCACTGGCGATGATATATGCTAGAAACGAGCTGTAAAGTACCCAGGTGTCAGGTGTGCTCCCTCTCGGTCCTCTAGGTCATCAGGCTGCTCGTTATGGCGCACACCTGTCACCATCTTTACGCGCACCTGCGCGTCTTCAGACTCACCTGGACTCCATCACTTCCCTGATTACCTTCCCTATATATGTCACTCCCTTTGGTTCCTTCCTCAGGCATTATTGTTTCTGTTTCTTGGCTGTGCGTTGTTTGTGCTTCTTGTTTTGTATTATGTTTTTATTTATTGATTCAGTCCCTGAACTTGCTTCCTGACTCTCAGTGCACATCGTTACACTGGGAAAGATGTGAATCTGATGCATATAGGGATATCATTGTTTCATTTCTTTCACGTTCAGAGGCTGACTTTGCTTGCAAAGTAATCTAATTCTGTCACAATCAAGTGATTAAGCTATTCACTTTCTGTTCAATCAATCTGGTCTCAGAGCATTTTTTTGTTATTACGTACGTAATTCAGAGACAGTCCATTTAGTATGATGTGTTATGTTTCGTATAGTATGTATTCATTTGTGGATGTCCATCACCCATTCCGTATGATATGTTACGAATTACAATTCATATTACATGTTACTGTAACGATCGTCGTAATCCTCCTCGGACGAGGAGGAGAGGCGAGAAGGATCAGACCAATATGCAGAGTGGTTAGTGTTCATATTTAATGAAAATAGAATGAACACTTAACATACAAAACAACAAACGTGACAAACCGCAAACAGTCCCGTGTGGTACAAACACAGACACGCGATACAACCACCCACAGCAACCACGTGAATCACAGGCTGCCTAAGTATGATTCTCAATCAGGGACAACGATTGACAGCTGCCTCTGATTGAGAATCATACCCGGCCGAACACAAACAACCCAACAAGAAAATAACACCTCAACAACCCACGCCAACTCACGCCCTGACCAACTAAATAAAATCAAGAAAAAGGAAAAACAGGTCAGGAACGTGACAGTTACGAATGTAACACATGTACAATATGTTATGAATTCTAGCTAGGTGGCAAGGTGGCTAACATTAGCTAGCTGGCAATGTTAGTTATGCTTTAGGTTAGAGTTAGGGGTTAGGGTTAAGTTTAGGAATTAGGTTAAAGGGTTAGGGGAAGATATATGTGGCAAAGTAGCTAACAAGTAGTAAGTAGCTAACAAGTAGTAAGTAGCTAACAAGTAGTAAGTAGCTAAAAATGTGCTAAAATGCTCAAGTTGTCCATGGTGAGATTCGAACATGCAACCTTTGGGTTGCTAGACATTCGCATTATACGCCTGCCCTCCTGTCCATCCATCCTTCCAGCCATCCATCCATCCCTCCATCGATCCACCCACCATACTTTCATTTTTCCCTTACATAACCATCTGTCTTATGTAACCCTACCAAACGTAACATATTATACTATTTTAAGTGTCCCGGGTTTACATGTACTATGTTACGTCTAGTCTATGAAACCAGGCTGAACTTTGATGCATAAAGAACAAACTGGATCTGCTGAATGTATTCAGCCTACTAAAAATGTGTAAGTAAGTACAAAGGCAAACTTGAGCGTCTGCTTGACATTAGCAGTGAGCTTGAAACTCCAAACCAATCCATCCCTAAAGAGATACTGTACAGTAGCTGCTGAATGTGTTGTCAGTGTGCTCAGTGTCTATACATAAATAAAGACAATCAGTCAAAATACTTCACCAGAGAGTTATCCACAGAGATTCATTAACTTCTTTAAAAATAGCTGTGGATGTTCTTATAGGCACTTAAGTATTGCCAAACTAATCTCGGGAGTTGATAGGCTTGAAGTCATAAACAGCGCTGTGCCTCAAGCATTGCTAAGAGCTGCTGGCAAAATGCAGTTAAGTGCTGTTTGAATGAATGCTTACCAGCCTGCTGCTGCCTACCACCGCTCAGTCAGACTACTCTATCAAATATCAAATCATAGACTTAATTATAATATAACAAACACAGATATACGAGCCTTAGGTCATTAATATGGTAAAATCCGGAAACTATCATTTTGGAAACAAAACGTTTATTCTTTCTTTCAGTGAAAGAATAAACGTTCCATATTTTATCGAACGGGTGGCAACCCTAAGTCTAATTATTGCTGTTACATTGCACAACCTTCAATGTTATGTCATAATTATGTAAAATTCTGGCAAATGAATTGCGGTCTTTGTTAGGAAGAAATGGTCTTCACACATTTCGCAACGAGCCAGGCGGCCCAAAATGCTGCATATACCCTGACTCTGCTTACACTGAACGCAAGAGAAGTGACACAATTTCAGGCACCACATTCCACAGGCGTGATGGCCTATGCCTTGTGGGGAAGGCCGCAGAACGCGTGGCGATAGGCCAAGCTGATTATTGAGATGCGGCTGTCAGTGAAAATCAATGCTTCTAAAATATGTGTGAAGATAATGTGTCTTGATTGACATGTTGAGACAAGAAGAATGGGAAGGATGTGTGGTAAAAAAAAATATTGGCATGTCTCAGCTTCGAGATGGACCTTCATATACACTGCTCAAAAAAATAAAGGGAACACTTAAACAACACAATGTAACTCCAAGTCAATCACACTTCTGTGAAATCAAACTGTCCACTTAGGAAGCAACACTGATTGACAATAAATTTCACATGCTGTTGTGCAAATGGAATAGACAAAAGGTGGAAATTATAGGCAATTAGCAAGACACCCCCAAAAAAGGATTCTGCAGGTGGTGACCACAGACCACTTCTCATTCCTATGCTTCCTGGCTGATGTTTTGGTCACTTTTGAATGCTGGCGGTGCTCTCACTCTAGTGGTAGCATGAGACGGAGTAGAGGTAGCCTGACTGCCAATAGGTACCGAGATGAGATCCTCAGACCTCTTGTGAGACCATATGCTGACACATGCACATTTGTGGCCTGCTGGAGGTCATTTTGCAGGGCTCTGGCAGTGCACCTCTTTGCACAAAGGCGGAGGTAGCGGTCCTGCTGCTGGGTTGTTGCCCTCCTACGGCCTCCTCCACGTCTCCTGATGTACTGGCCTGTCTCCTGGTAGCGCCTCCATGCTCTGGACACTACGCTGACAGACACAGCAAACCTTTTTGCCACAGCTCGCATTGATGTGCCATCCTGGATGAACTGCACTACCTGAGCCACTTGTGTGGGTTGTAGACTCCGTCTCATGCTACCACTAGAGTGAGAGCACCGCCAGCATTCAAAAGTGACCAAAACATCAGCCAGGAAGCATAGGAATGAGAAGTGGTCTGTGGTCACCACCTGCAGAATCACTCCTTTTTTGGGGGTGTCTTGCTAATTGCCTATAATTTCCACCTTTTGTCTATTCCATTTGCACAACAGCATGTGAAATTTATTGTCAATCAGTGTTGCTTCCTAAGTGGACAGTTTGATTTCACAGAAGTGTGATTGACTTGGAGTTACATTGTGTTGTTTAAGTGTTCCCTTTATTTTTTTGAGCAGTGTATATATAATCATTGGGCCGGACCCAGTTGATTGATTTGATACAATGTTGCACTTAACTAGCAATAGCTCAAGTCAAGATAAATTAAAGAACCTTGTCAGCAAATTTCCCAGTGTTTAATTAACACTGAAAGTGTGGACCCATAAAGACACTGAACAGTGTTGAATTAACACACTGCTCAGTGTAATGTTTTTTTTTGCATGTTTCCCAGAATGCCTCTCAAGAAAATGGTTGAATGCAATAACCATACATTCATGTGTGGTACCTCTACAATTTACTCAAAATGCACTCTGGGAAATATTTGAATAAGGTTTTACACTAAGCAATGTGTTAATTTAAAACTTTTCCAGTGTCTACATGGGTCCACGGACTCCACACATATTAATTATAAGTCCATGTCCCAGGCCATTTGTTGTGTTGATGCATATATACAGTGCAATTAGAAAGTATTTCGACCCCTAACTTTTTCCACATTTTGTTACATTACAGCCTTATTCTAAAAAGGATGAAATAATTTTTCCCTCTCATCAATCTACACACAATGCCCCAAAATGACTAAGCAAAAACAGGTTTTTAGAATTTTGTGCACATTTATTTAAAAAAATTACTGAAATATCACATTTACATAAGTATTCCGACTCTTTACTCAGAACTTTGTTGAAGCACTTTTTGTAAGCGGCTACAGCCTTGAGTCTTCTTGGGTATGACGCAGATCCTCTCAAACTCTGTCAGGTTGGATGGGGAGGGTTGCTGCACAGCTATTTTCAAGTCTCTCCAGAGAAACAGATAAGAGAAACAAATAAGATGGCGCCAAAGAGGATGGCTGACGTTTTACATACTCCTAACTAACTGTGCCATTTTGTTTGTTTTTTTGCATTGTTTGTAACATATTTTTAAACTTATTTTGTACATAATGTTGCTGCTACGGTCTCTTATGACCGAAAATAACTTCCGGACATCAGAACTGCGATGACTTTTACTTGGTTGTAAAATGTTTGTATGCTTTTGTAAGCGGGGCGCTGTCCGCAGATGTCCGTATGCTTTCGCCATAAAGCCTTTTTGAAATCTTTGAAAAAAAGCGGCTGGATTAACAAGAATTTCATCTTTATGTAAAACACTTGTCTTTTTTTATGAATGTTTATTATGACTATTTCTGTATTTTGAATTTGGCGCTCTGCAATTTCACCGGATATTGTCGAGGTGGGTCGCTAGCGGAACTCCTGCGCCAGAAAGGTTAAAACAGCTTGGAAAATTTTGGAAAATGATGTCATGGCTTTAGAAGCTTCTTATAGGCTAATTGACAAAGTTTGAGTCAATTGGAGGTGTACCTGTGGATGTATTTCAAGGCCTACCTTCAAACTCATTGCCTCTTTGCTTGACATCATGGGAAAATCAAAAGAAATCAGCCAAGACCTCAGAAAGAAAATTGTAGACCTGGTTCATCCTTGGGAGGAATTTCCAAACGCCTGAAGGTACATGTTCATCTGTACAAACAATAGTACGCAAGTATAAACACCATGGGACCACGCAGCCGTCATACCGCTCAGGAAGGAGACGCGTTCTGTCTCCTGGAGATTAACTTACTTTGTTGCGAAAAGTGCAAATCAATCCCAGAAAAACAGCAAAGGACCTTGTGGAGATGCTGGAGAAAACAGGTACAAAAGTATCTATATCCACAGTAAAACAAGTCCTATATCGACATAACCTGAAAGGCCGCTCAGCAAGGAAGAAGCCATTGCTCCAAAACCTCCATAAAAAAGCCAGACTACAGTTTGCAACTGCACATGGGGTCAAAGATCGTAATTTTTGGAGAAATGTCCTCTGATCTGATAAAACAAAAATAGAACTGTTTGGCCATAATGACCATTGTTATGTTTGGAGGATAAAGGGGGAGGCTTGCAAGCCAAAGAACACCATCCCAACCGTGAAGCACGGGGGTGGCAGCATCATGTAGTGGTGGTGCATTGCTGCAGGAGGGACTGGTGCACTTCACAAAATAGATGGCATCATGAGGATTGAAAATTATGTAGATGTATTGAAGCAACATCTCAAGCCATCAGTCTGGAAGTTAAAGCTTGGTTGCAAATGGGTCTTCCAAATGGACAATGACCCTAAGTATACTTCCAAAGATGTGGCAAAATGGCTTAAGGACAAAAAAAGTCAAGGTATTGGAGTGGCCATCACAAAGCCCTGACCTCAATCCTATAGGAAATTTGTGGGCAGAACTGAAAAGCGTGTGCAAGCAAGGAGGCCTACAAACCTGACTCAGTTACACCAGCTCTGTCAGGAGGAATGGGCCAAAATTCACCCAACTTATTGCGGGAAGCTTGTGGAAGGCTACCCGACGCGTTTGACCCAAGTTAAACAATTTAAAAGCAATGCTACCAAATACTAATTGAGTGTATGTAAACTTCTGACCCACTGGGAATGTGATGAAAGAAATAAAAGCTGAAATAAATCATTATCTCTACTATTATTCTGACATTTCACATTCTTAAAATAAAGTGGTGATCCTAACTGACCTAAGACAGGGAATTTTTACTAGGATTATATTTCAGGAATTGTGAAAACAGAGTTTAAATGTATTTGGCTAAGGTGTATGTAAACTTCCGACTTCAACAGTACATGTTTCAAGCAGACCACGATAGTCCCTGTGCCCAAGGAAGTGAAGGTAACCTGCCTAAATGATTACTGCGCCGTACCACTCACTTTGGTAGCCATGAAGTGATTTGAAACGCTGGTCATGGCTCACATCAACAGCATCCTCCCGGATACCCTAGACCCACTCCAATTCACATACCGCCCCAACAGATCCACAGATGATGCAATTTCAATTGCACTCCACACTGCCCTTTCCCAACTGGACAAAAGGAACACCATAGTAGTGCCCACAAAGCTCATCACTGAGCTAAGGACCCTGCGACTAAACACCTCCCTCTGAAACTGGATCCTGGACTTCCTGACGGTCCACCCCAAGTGGTAAGGGTAGAGAACAACACGTCTGCCATGCTGATCCTCAACACTGGGTCCCGTCAGGGGTGTGTATTTAGTCACCTCCTGTACTCTCTGTTCACCCACGACAGCGTGGCACTAAGGAGCTGAACGTGGACTACAGGATAAGGCGGGCCGAACAGGCCCAACGGGGGTTTAGTAGAGCGGGTCGAGAGCTTCAAGATCCTTGATGTCCACATCACCAACAAACAAAAAAATGGTCCAATCACACCAAGACAGTCGTGATGAGGGCACAACAAAACATTTTCCCCATCAGGAAACTGAAAAGATTTGGCATGGGTTCCCAGATCCTTAAAAAAGTTGAACAGCTGCACCATTGAGAGCATCCTGTCCGGTTGCATCACCGCCTGATATGGCAATTGCTCAGCATCTGACCATAAGGCACTACAGAGGCTAGTGCGTACGGCCCAGTACATCACTGGGGCCAAGCTTCCTGCCATCCAGGACCTATATAATAGGCGGTGTCAGAGGAAAGCCCAGAATATTGTCAGACTCCAGTCTCCCAATTCATAGACTGTTTTCTCTGCTACCGCACGGCAAGTGGTACCGGTGCGCCAGGTCTAGGACCAAAAGGCTCCTTAACAGCTTCTACCCATAAGCCATAAGACTGCTGAACAATTAATAAAATGGCCACCGGACTATTTACATTGACCCCCCCCCCCCCCCCCCCCTCCATTTGTTTTGTACACTGCTGCTATTCGCCGTCTATTATCTATGTATGGTCATTTCACCCCTGCCTACATGTACAAATTACCTCAGCTAATCTGTACCCCCGCACACTGACTCGGTACCGATACCCCCTGTATATAGCCTCATTATTGTTATTTTATTGTATTTGTTTTTATTATTTTTTACTTTAGTTTATTTGGTAAATATTTTCTTAACTCTTTTTGAACTGCACTGTTGGTTAAGGGCTTGTAAGGTCTACACTTGTTGTATTCGGCGCATGTGACAAATAAAGTTTGATTTGATTTGAGATGTTTGATCAGGTTCAAGTCTGGGCTCTGGCTGGGCCACTCAAGGACATTCAGAGACTTGTCCCGAAGCCACTCCTGCGTTGTCTTGGCTGTGTCCTTTGAGCCGTTGTCCTGTTGGAAGGTAAACCTTCGCCCTAGTCTGAGGTCTTGAGCGCCCTGGAGCAGATTTTCTTCAAGGATCTCTCTGTACTTTGCTCCGTTCATCTTTGCCTCGATCCTGACTAGTCTCCCAGTTGCTGCCGCTGAAAAACATCCCCCACAGCATGATTCTGCCACCACCATGCTTCACAGTAGGGATGGTGCCAAGTTTCCTCCAGACGTGACGCTTGGCATTTAGGCCAAAGTTTAATCAGACCAGAGAATCTTGTTTCTCATGGTCTGAGAGTCTTTAGGTGCCTTTTGGCAAACTCCAAGTGGGCTGTCATGTGCATTTTACTGAGGAGTGGCTTCCGTTTGGCCACTCTACCATAAAGGCCTGATTGGTGGAGTGCTGCAGAGATGGTAATCCGTATTGAAGGTTCTCCCATCTCCACAGAGGAACTCTAGAGCTCTGTCAGAGTGACCATTGGGTTCTTGGTCATCTCCGCTCTTGGGCGTCCAGCTCTAGGAACAGTTTTGGTGGATCCAAACTTCTTCCATTTAAGCATGATGTAGGCCACTGTGTTCTTGGGGACCTTCAATGCTGCAGAAATGTTTTGGTACCCTTCCCCAGATCTGTGCATAATCCTGTCTTGGAGCTCTACGGACAATTCCTTCAACCTCATGGCTTGGTTTTTGCTTACATGCACTGTCAACTGTGGGACCTTATATAGACAATTGTGTGCCTTTCCAAATCATGTCCAGTCAATTGAATTTGGACTCCAATCAAGTTGTAGAAACATCTCAAGGATGATCAATGGAAACAGGATGCACCTGAGCTCAATTACGAGTCTCATAGCAAAGGGTCTGAATACTTATATTTCAGTTTTTCATTTTTTATACATTTGCTAAGATTTCTAAAAACCTATTTTGATGTCATTATGGGGTATTGTGATGTCATTATGGAGTATTGTGTGTAGATTGCTGAGCAACATGTTTTATTTAATCCATTTTAGAATACGGCTGTAACATAACAACATTTTGAAAACGTCAAGGGGTCTGAATACTTTCAGCACTGTATGTCACAATGCTAAATGAAAATATAAGTGTGATATAAATCCCTGGTTTCATTCTGTGCTTTTCTTTTCAATTCATTTGGGAATGAGGGATGTACCTGAACCTACATAACTGATGGCATTAGACAGATACACATTAATGGAGGAATTAGGAAATTGATTGTTTCAGCATCGCTGGAAGAAACTTCAGGCCTGATCGTTGCTCAATGAGTGACAAAACATTTGAGACCCTGATGTTCATCAAATGCAATCGCCATCTTAAATGATTGACCCATATCTAACATGACTGTTAAAGAACCATAGGCTATGACAATGATGTGAAGAGTAACGTAATGCATTATGTAAATCAATTCTGAAAAATAAATGGTAAACAATAAAACAAAATCTGTTTGGTTTATATTTGTATTACTTTCCATTATTTCAATTGATAAATGTTAATGTTTATATATATTTTTCAATCATTATGTATTTCATTCTAGGCTGTTAAGATTAATATCTGAAAGCCCTTGAAACCATATGCTAATGATAATATATTTAGACTAATTAAATTAACTGACCTAGGTTTTGGTTCTTCATCAAATATTTGTCAGCCATCAAATAAACATTTGTTTTGTTTTCAAATAACTTGAATGTATTCAAATACCTTCAAATAGTATTTGTTTTTCTGAGACCTGTATTTGAGTATCAAAGTAAATACACTGAACAAAAAATACAAACTCAACGTGCAACAATTTCAAAGATTTTACAAACATATGTTAATGTATTACTTTATCTCAGAAACATTAGCACAAACTGATATACTCATGAAAGTTTAACAGACTATCATCTCCCAGTCATCCTCCAGCTAACAAAGCTGTGTTTCCGTGTATTCCGTCACCGGAGGTCCTAGTTACCAGAGCAATTGCATTGCTCTCCAAGGCCCAGTCTATTCTCTGTGTTTCCTCGCCAACTGCTAATGAGGAAAGGCTCCACAGTAAATCCATCTAAATTATGCATAGCTTCCTATCTGTTGTCTGCCTAATGGAAAGGTCCCTGACGTCACATAACTCCATCACACCCATCTATCAATTTTGGGACTGGATGGATGGATGGATGGATGGATGGTGGAAGAAAGAATGTTGGGAAACCACACAGGGTCAGGGGGTTTACCTATCAAAGTGACCAGACTAGGAAAAATGCCTTGTCATAACAAATGATATGTTGATGTGACGTCACTGGGTTTCATCACTTGGATGGTTGGAGGAAAGAGCTAAGAACCCACAGGATGTGTTTCGTGGGCTGCGTTGGTTGATAGAGAGCATGTATGCAAAAAAATATGGGTTTTTTCTCGGTTTACTTCACAGACTGAGACACAGAATGTGATAAACAGCTCCAGTAAAAATAGTTTCAATATTGACAATACTTAGAGGGATCATCAAACGGTGCCTAATAAAGCACCCCCACTAATTAGCTTCACCACAGTGCACTGCCAATTTGTATTTATTTCCCTGAAACTAGCTCCATTGACTCATAATCCATATGCTTGCTGGCTGACTCACTCCCTAGCTGCCAAGGTATGGCTACAGTACGTTGCCGTACGTTAAAGTACGTTGCCAGTTGTATTATATGTGTAGGTTTATAAGTAGTACACAAAAGCGCTATGTAGTTGCCGTCTTGTGAGCTCTGACCCAAATAAGCTATTTTATGATTATTTTGGAGTTTTACTTTTTTTGCAGTAAATGTATCTGCTATCATTTCTTATAATCGAGAACAACTTTTGAACATCAGATCGGCACTTACTAAGCTCAATTCCGGCTTCAACTTCAACTCATCTGCCCTGGGCTAAATATGTAATTCCGACCCAATTTTCGGGCTACACAAGAGGAAACGCAAGATTACGGCGAAGGGAAAACTTGCAGCCTCTTCCCTCCATTCTATTGGCCAATGTACAGTCCCTTGATAATAAGATGGAGGACGTCCAATCGTGGATTTGCTGTCACCAGGACTATTCTCTGCTTTTCTGAAACATGGCTTTCGGGCAAGATACCCCCCATGGCTACCCAACTCGATGGACTCTCCATTCACTGAGAGAACAGGACACTGGATTCAGGGAAATCAAGAGGGGGAGGGGTATGCCTCTCAATCAACAGCAAATGGTGTGCTGACTCTAAATCAATGGAAGTCTGGACCCATTGTTCACCTGTCCTGGAATACCTGATGGTCAAATGTCGAACCCTTCTACCTCCCGAGAGAGTTTTCAGTAACTACTGTATATATATAAAAACAACATACTGGCACTTAACAAAATGCATGAGGCTATAAACAAGCAGGAAACCATGCTTCCGGAGGCTGCTTTTCTGGTTGCCGGTGATTTTAATCCCGTGTCATGATCAACACATCTCCTTCGCCACTAAGGACAATAAAGTCCTAGAACACTGTTACTTTACCCACAAGAAAGTATATAAGGCCCTCCTTCGTCCCCCCTTCGATACATCAGATCGTGACTCTATACGCGCTTCCTGTCTCTATACTCTATACGCTTCGTGCTTGAGCAGAAGCTCAAACAGGAAGTACATGTGACACGATCCATTGAGAAATGGTCCTCCGAAACAGAGGCTATGCTACAGGACTGGTTTGCTAGCACTGACATTAATATGTTCCGGGACTCCGCCGATATCGTCAACAAGTTAACCACCTCCATCACCAGCTTCTTTAGGAAATGCATCACCGGCGTTGTCCCCATAGTGAAGGTTCGCTGCTTCCCCAATCAAAAGCCTTGGATTAACAGAGGTTGGCACAAAGTAGAGGACTGGTGTGCCGCACACAGGGTTATCACAGCCAACCCCAAGGCTACGGCTGAGGACACAAACAAGTACAAGAAGTCCTGCTACTACCTCCGCAGAACCATCAAACAAGCAAAAGGACAAAATAGGAGCAAGGTGGAATCCTGTTACACAGGCTCTGACTCCCGTCGCATGTGGCAGAGTTTATAGATGCTAACGGATTACAAAGGGAAACCCAGTCGTGATCTGCCTAACGATACATCTCTACCAGACTAACTCAATGCATTTTATGCACGCTTTGTCAAAAACAACACTGAGCTGTGCATGAGGGGCCCCGACGACCCATAGGACTGGGTAATCTTACTCTCCCATGCTGACGTAAGATTTTTAATTAGGTCAACACTCGCAAGGCTGCTGGGCCGGACAGTATTCCAGGGCGCGTAATCAGAACATGCACACAACAGTTGGCATGCATATTCACTGTCATTTTCAACCTCTCCTGGTCCCAGTCTGTAATCCCCACGTCTCAAGCTGACCACAATCATTCCTGTTCCCAAGAACTCTAAGGCTTCCTTCCACAATGACTACCGCCCTGTAGTGCTCACATATCTATTCCTTAAGTGCTTTGAAAGGCTGGTTATGGCACACATCAACTCCATCATCCCAGACCCACTCCAATATGCATACCACCCCAACAGATCCATACCACCCCAACAGATCCAATCTCCATTGCACTGCACACTGCCCTCACCCACCTAGATAAGAGAAATACCTATGTGAGAATGCTGTTCATTCACTACAGCTCAGCGTTCAACACCATAGTCCCCTTCGAGCTCATCACCAAGCTCGGGACCCTGGGACTGAGCGCCTTCCTCTGCATCTGGATCTTGGCCTTCCTGGACCCCAGGTGGTGAGGATCTGCCACGCTGACCATTCATTTATTTTTTAATTATCTCATTTAGTTATTATTTCATTTCCATGGATTGATAAGTAACGACAACAAAATACGAATTCACATATTAGTGCACACGTTAATTTACATAACATAAGTTCACTTTACCCATGCTATATTTCCTCATTCACATCATAGAAACACTTATAGATCAAGATAAACAACTGACGCGTCTTAATATTGCTACGCATGTAGAAAACGGATAAATGTTACATTCTGCTTCAAAACAGTGGTGCAACCATGAAACTGTTTCTCTCTCTCTCTCTTGCACCCACGCGTTGTCAGCCCTGAAGACAGTTGACACAGGCAAGAGCGCGCACTGCAATTTTACCAGCTTGTCAGCACAACTTTACACAAAACCAATAACGTGTCAAACGAACTTCTGATAATCCCTTGACTGGTTTGCATGTTATGATGTTCTTTCGATATTAAAGCATGTAGAAAATAAGAGTTAGATTGATAAGACGAATACTTTGGTTTAAAAAATATATAGTGATGTCTACTTTTTTGTGACCTCGTTTTTTCAACTACACACGAGCTGGCCCCAACCCACATTGACGGGGGCTGTAGTGGAGCGGGTCGAGAGCTTCAAGTTCCTCGGTGTCCAAATCACCAAGGACTTAAAATGGTCCACACACAACGTGCACAGTCGTAAAGAAGTGCCTCTCCCCCTCGGGAGATTAAAAAGATTTGACACAGACCCTCAAATCCTCTAACAGTTCTTCAGCTGCAGAATTGAGAGTGTCTTGGCTGGCTGCTTGGTATAGCAACTGCACCGCCCTCGATCGCATGGCACTACAGAGTGTAGTGCGGACAGCCCAGTACATCACTGGGGCTCAGCTCCCTGCCATCAACGACCTCTGTATCAGGAGGTGAGAAAGGTAGGCCTGGAAAATTGTTAGACTCCAGCCAAACACAATCCATAGACTGTTCTCTCTACTTCCGCATGGCAAGCGGCCCCAGAGCAACAAGTCTGAAACCAACAGGCTCCTGAACAGTTTCTATACTCAAGTCAAAAGACAGCTAAATAGCTAACAAAATGGCTACCCTTTTTATTTACTATTTTTTTGCACTGACTCTGTGCACACTTACAGGACACTACGCACTCACACCCACTCACACTGACACTCTAACACTCACTCACACTGACACTCCAACACTCACTCACACTGACTCTCCAACACTCACTCACACTGACACTCCAACACTCACACACACTGACTCACACTGACACTCCAACACTCACTCCCACTGACTCACACTGACACTCCAACACTCACTCACACCCACTCACACTGACACTCCAACACTCACACACACTGACTCACACTGACACTCCAACCCTCACTCAAATCCACGCACACTGACACTCCAACCCTCACTCACACTGACTCACACTGACACTCCAACCCTCACTCACACTGACTCACACTGACACTCCAACACTCACTCACACCCACTCACACTGACACTCCAACACTCACTCACACTGACACTCCAACACTCACACCCAATTACATTGACACTCCAACACTCTCACCCACTCACACCGACACTCCAACCCTCACTCACACTGACTCACACTGACACTCCAACAATCCCTCACACTGACACTCCAACACTCACTCACAATGACACTCCAACCCTCACTCACACTGACTCACACTGACACTCCAACACTCACTCACACTGACTCTCCAACACTCACTCACACTGACACTCCAACACTCACTCACACTGACACTCCAACACTCACTCACACTGACTCACACTGACACTCCAACCCTCACTCACACCAACTCACACTGACACTCCAACACTCACTCACACCGACTCACACTGACACTCCAACCCTCACTCACACTCACTCACACTGACACTCCAACCCTCACTCACACTCACTCACACTGACACTCCAACCCTCACTCACACTGACTCACACTGACACTCCAACCCTCACTCACACTGACTCACACTGACACTCCAACCCTCACTCACACTGACTCACACTGACACTCCAACCCTCACTCACACCCACTCACACTGACTCACACTGACACTCCAACCCTCACTCACACTCACTCACACTGACACTCCAACCCTCACTCACACTCACTCACACTGACACTCCAACCCTCACTCACACTGACTCACACTGACACTCCAACCCTCACTCACACTGACTCACACTGACACTCCAACCCTCACTCACACTCACTCACACTGACACTCCAACCCTCACTCACACTCACTCACACTGACACTCCAACCCTCACTCACACTGACTCACACTGACACTCCAACCCTCACTCACACTGACTCACACTGACACTCCAACCCTCACTCACACTGACACTCCAACAATCACTCACACTGACTCTCCAACACTCACTCACACTGACTCTCCAACACTCACTCACACTGACACTCCAACACTCACTCACACCGACACTCCAACCCTCACTCACACTGACTCACACTGACACTCCAACCCTCACTCACACAATCACTCACACACACACTTCCTTTGCTCCCTGCACGTTATAAATATGGTATTAGCACTGACCCTGGTACTGTCCCTGTATATAGCTACTGACCCTGGAACTGTCCCTGTATATAGCTACTGACCCTGGAACTGACCCTGTATATAGCTACTGACCCTGGAACCGACCCTGAATATAGCTACTGACCCTGGAACTGACCCTGTATATAGCTACTGACCCTGGAACTGACCCTGTATATAGCTACTGACCCTGGAACTGACCGTGTATATAGCTACTGACCCTGGAACTGACCCTGTATATAGCTACTGACCCTGGTACTGTCCCTGTATATAGCTACTGTCCCTGTATATAGCTACTGACCCTGGAACTGTCCCTGTATATAGCTACTGACCCTGGAACTGTCCCTGTATATAGCTACTGACCCTGGAACTGACCGTGTATATAGCTACTGAGACTGGAACTGACCCTGTATATAACTACTGACCCTGGAACTGACCCTGTATATAGCTACTGACCCTGGAACTGTCCCTGTATATAACTACTGACCCTGGAACTGACCCTGTATATAGCTACTGACCCTGGAACTGTTCATGTATATAATTACTGACCCTGGAACTGACCCTGTATATAGCTACTGACACTGGAACTGACCCTGTATATAATTACTGACCCTGGAACTGACCCTGTATATAGCTACTGACCCTGGAACTGACCCTGTATATAATTACTGACCCTGGAACTGACCCTGTATTTATCTACTGACCCTGGAACTGACCCTGTACATAGCTACTGACCCTGGAACTGACCCTGTATATAGCTACTGACACTGGAACTGTCCCTGTATATAGCTACTGACACTGGAACTGTCCCTGTATATAGCTACTGACCCTGGAACTGACCCTGTATATAGCTACTGACACTGGAACTGACCCTGTATATAGCTACTGACACTGGAACTGACCCTGTATATAGCTACTGACCCTGGAACTGACCCTGTATATAGCTACTGACACTGGAACTGACCCTGTATATAGCTACTGACCCTGGAACTGTCCCTGTATATAGCTACTGACACTGGGACTGACCCTGTATATAGCTACTGACCCTGTATATAGCTACTGACACTGGAACTGACCCTGTATATAACTACTGACCCTGGAACTGTCCCTGTTTATAGCTACTGACCCTGGAACTGACCCTGTATATAGCTACTGACCCTGGAACTGACCGTGTATATAGCTACTGACCCTGGAACTGTCCCTGTTTATAGCTACTGACCCTGGAACTGTCCCTGTTTATAGCTACTGACCCTGGAACTGACCCTGTATATAGCTACTGACCCTGGAACTGACCCTGTATATAGCTACTGACCCTGGAACTGACCCTGTATATAGCTACTGACCCTGGAACTGTCCCTGTTTATAGCTACTGACCCTGGAACTGTCCCTGTATATAACTACTGACCCTGGAACTGTCCCTGTTTATAGCTACTGACCCTGGAACTGTCCCTGTTTATAGCTACTGACCCTGGAACTGACCCTGTATATAGCTTACTTACTTTCTCGTGTTCTTCTTATTCTTATTTCTATTTGTCATATAGTTTTATTCTACTTTATAGGACACTACTGATATTGATTACCGTATTGTTGGGAAAGAGCTTGTTACTGTATTTGTGTGCGTGACAATAACACTTGAAACTTAGAAACTAATTTCTCATGAAAAATGGTGGTGGAATTCGACTGTCAAATTTGTCATAGGAGGGTGTTACAATTCTGATTCTAAGGAATACACCCGGTCCATGGAGGACACTGTCAATAAGTTGTATTTTTAGTAAGTGCAAAAATGGCATCCGTGGCATCACCTAAAGGGTAGGCTACAGATTAGTGGTGAATGGGGAGAGTTTCCTCCATACAGTGTATGGAAGAGGCCCATATACTGTACCAGTCAAAGGTTTGGACACACCTACTCATTACAGGGTTTTCTTTATTTTCACTATTT
This sequence comes from Salvelinus fontinalis, assembly GCF_029448725.1. Classification (NCBI taxonomy): domain Eukaryota; kingdom Metazoa; phylum Chordata; class Actinopteri; order Salmoniformes; family Salmonidae; genus Salvelinus; species Salvelinus fontinalis. Next base: position 12,635,553 of record NC_074665.1, read on the forward strand.
TCTACATTGTAGAGTGAAGATATCAAAACTATGAAATAACATATATAGAATCGTGTAGTAATCAAAAAAGTGTTAAACAAATCGAAATATATTTTATATTTGCGATTCTTCATAGTAGCAACTCTTTGCCTTGATGACAGCTTTGCACACTCCTGGCATTCTCTGGATCAGCTTTTTCAGGTAGTCACCTGGAAAGTATGCCTTGTTACAAGTTAATTTGTGGAATTTCTTTCCTTCATTTCTTTTCCTTCCTTAATGCGTTTCAGACAATCAGTTGTGTTGTGACAAGGTAGAGGTGGTTTACAGACGATAGCCCTCTTTGGTAAAATACCAAGTCTATATTATGCCAAGAACAACTCAAATAAGCAAAGACAAATGACAGTCCATCATTAATTTAAGATATGAAGGTCAGTCAATCTGTAACATTTCAAGAGCTTTGAAAGTTTCTTTAAGTGCAGTCGCAAAAACTATTAAGCCCTATGATGAACCCGCCACAGGAAAGGAAGAGTTACCTCTGCTGCAGAGGATAAGTTCATTAGAGATACCAGCCTCAGAAATTGCACCCCAAATAAATGCTTCACAGAGTTCAAGTAACAGACACATCTCAACATCAACTGTTCAGAGGAGACTGCGTGAATCAGGCCTTCGTGGATGAATTGCTGCAAAGAAACAACTACTAAAGAACACCAATGAGAAGAAGAGACTTGCTTGGGCCAAGAAACACGAGCAATGGACATTAGACCGGTGGAAATCTGTCCTTTGGTCTGATGAGTCCAAATTTGAGATTTCTGGTTCCAACCGTCGTGTCTTTGTGAGACGCAGAGTAGGTGAACGGATGATCTCCGCATGTGTGGTTCCCACCGTGAAGAATGGAGGAGTTGTGATGGTGTGTGGGATTGCTTTGCTGGAAACACTGTGTGTGATTTATCTAGAATGCAAGGCACACTTAACCAGCATGGCTACCACAGCATTCTGCACCGATACGCCATCCCATCTGGTTTGCGCTTAGTGGGACTATCATTTGTTTTTCAACAGGACAATGACCCAACACACCTCCAGGCTGTGTAAGGGCTATTTGACCAAGAAGGAGAGTGATGACCTGGCCTCCACAATCACCCAACCTCAACCCAATTGAGATGGTTTGGGATGAGTTGGACCCCAGAGTGAAGGAAACGCAGCCAAGGAATGCTCAGCGTATGTGGGAACTCCTTCAAAACTTTTAGAAAATGATTCCAGGTAAAGCTGGTTGAGAGAATTCGAAGAGTGTACAAAGCTGTCATCGAGGCAAAGGGTGGCTACTTTGAAGAATCTCAAATATAAAATATATTTTGATTTGTTAAACACTTTGTTGGTTACTACATGATCCCATATGTGTTATTTCAAGTTTTGACGTTTTCATTATTATTCTACAATGTAGAAAATGGTAAAACAATTAAGAAAAACCCTTGAATGAGTAGGTGTGTCCAAACATTTGACTGGTACTGTAAATCTATTCAATTAATTGGCAATAGTGTGACTTATATTGGTTCTTTCCCTCATCTCCTTTGCGTCATCATGTTTACTTCTCTGAAGGACTTGACAGGTGAAAAGCAATAAGCAATATGGTGGAACCCCATCCAGTAAGATGTTAAGGGTTGTGAAGGAATATTAAGGCTATTGAGACACATCAAGCATAAAGAGTTAGAAGATGATTCCTAGATCATTAAGTTTTTCAGCTAAGCAGGGAAGTCAGGTTACACTGCTGAGATCTCAGGACTCGTTTTAGCAGATAGGAGCTGTGCTCGTCGTCTGAGATCTCAGGACTCTGCTGTAACAGATGGGCTCTGGGCTCATCAGGTGGAAGTTAAATTCCACTCAGAGAAAAGTAGCCCTGGAGATTTGGGGGGGAAAATGCACGCATGGTTTGGTTATTTAATTTAAGGATTCTAGCAGAAGTGGTGCAGTATGGTTCAGTGGTTCCATCCCTCATTATAAAATGGCTGCCTGACTGTCTCACTCCGCAGAGTAAACTCCTATAACTCTCACTGTTTCAGACTTAGGTTATTAAAAATGTTCGGTAACATAGTGTACTCACAACACGGCTGTTAGTGTTTTATAAAGTTCTTTGTCTAAAAAGTTTGGTCGGATGGAAGGGTGTGTTTGAGTGTCTCGATGGAGTCTCCTCGGAGAAGAAAGGGGGAGGACCATCCTACTCAGTCAATTTATTTCTTCTTTTTTTATAGTGAAGCATTAAAAAAGTTATTTTAAAATAAAACTATACTAAATATATTCACGTCACCAAATAACAGATTAAAACACACTTTTTTTGTCTACAGTAGCCTCAACAGCACTCTGTAGGGTATCACCTTGGCGTAGTCGGTGCTCTAGGTTCTCACCCCCTTCCATAGACTTACACAGTAATAACAACGACTTCCGGAGGACGTCCTCCAACCTATCAGAGCTCTTGCAGCATGAACTGACCATCCAATCAAAGGATCAGAGAATGAATCTAGATCTGAAAGCATAAGCTAGCATAGCACTAAAGTGCAAGAAATGAGGTGAGTAGTTGGTTGACTCAAAGAGAGAAAAGAAAATAGTTTAACAGTTTTGAACAAATTAATTAAGGAGAAGCAGCAGAGAGAGCGATTTTTCTTCGTACATATACTGTATTTTGGTTTCACATTCACTTAAGCTACAGTAGCTAATGCACCTAATTTAGCCTACTCAACAAACTGACTCAAACAGAGAGGAATGCTATTTATGTCAGATAGCTGAATACTCTTCCAAGTCAAGGCAGCTTTCAGTTTTATTAATTTATTGCCACCGGGGCCCGCCGGTGTAACTGCTAAACTGCTTGCTGTACACTACTGCGTGATTGAACACATGGATTGGATTGTGGGTTTAATAACGCATTAGTTCTATTAGCTATGTTGACTATGACATGTTTGCATGGCTGCTATGAAAGTGAACTGTGTCTGCGTGTCACGACTCCTGCCGAAGTTGGCTCCCCCGCCTTTTCGGGCAGTGCTCGGCGGTCGTCGTCACCGGCCTACTACCCGCCACCGATCCTTTTTCCCTTTTCTGTTAGTTTTGTCTTATTAGTTGCACCTGTTCCGATTTGTGTTTTCTTGATTTGCTTCCCTATGTAAGCGTGTGGAACCCGCCCTTTGTTGTGCGGGATTCATTTTGTGTTCACGTTTGTGTCGTAGGTGTTGTTGTGCTCCGGACCATGTTGACCCTGTGTTTGGGTTGGTCAGTGTTTTGCGCCCTGTGTTTTGGGCATTACTATTTTCGGTGTCGGAATAAAGTGCATTTTTCCCCTGGAACTCTCTGCTCTCTGCACCTGATTCCTACCAACACACCTAGTCAGCCGTGACAGTGCGGGTGATCTGGGGTGCATTCGTTCCAAACTTTCTGTTGCAAAACGTTTCTTAAACGGAAGCAAATGGAACAAAACGGGGATGGAACTTCCTGAATTTGTCCAATCGAAACTCTTGTTTTAGTTGCAAAGCGTATTGTTTTGCCACTGTTTGGACTAATGACTACACCCTAGATTAGCTAGATGAAGGCAAGAGTGTGCAAGGCGGTATTAAATGTGTCACTGTCAGTTACCTTGATTACTCCAATTTGTGTCTTGACCTATGCACCTACGTTATAAACTTTAATTCATAGGCTAGGTTGTAGCAACCTAGCCTTTTCCCTATGAGTATAGGGAAAATTAGAGCATAATGTAGTAGCCTAAACCTATGGATGTTATATTGAGCTGGGTGAATGGAATAGGAGTGACAGACAGTCATCCAATATGCTGTAATAGAAATAAGGCCACGCTCATTGAAAAAAGAAATTGACCTCCCTAATCTTAAACGTCACTGACCGCCACTGGTGTGTGTGTGTGTGTGTGTGTGTGTGTGTGTGTGTGTGTGTGTGTGTGTGTGTGTGTGTGTGTGTGTGTGTGTGTGTGTGTGTGTGTGTGTGTGTGTGTGTGTGTGTGTGTGTGTGTGTGTGTGTGTGTGTGTGTGTGTGTGTGTGTGTGTGTGTGTGTGTGTGTGTGTAATCTTCCATAACCAGCCATTACGGCACTTTATGAAAGACCCTCATTTTCTATGACCCCATTTCATATTTCAATTGACCAGCTTCCCTCCGACACTCATTAATTCCATTTACTGCCAAACCTTTAAAAACCTACTCCTCTCTCTCTCTTTCTATCTCCCTGCACGGTGTTCCCATCTTTAGTGAAATGGCCTTGTTTTACGTTTATGTCCCCTGCCGTACGCTGTTCAACTCTGCTACACACACACACACACACACACACACACACACACAGGCACACACACACATTTTTCAATCACTTTGCTCCGGGATGCGATCCAAGCGTGGGCTGCTGAGGAGGGGAGATAATGCGGTCTATACATTTGATGACCAGGACAATGACGCCTCTGATACCATGCAGCACCACATGCAAAAAAAAATACTATAGTATACTATGGTATGAATTTACAGTTAACTATAGTATAAATACTGTACTGAAAGAAAACTATAGTGTATACTATAGTAGTTAATGTAGGGGTTTGTGGATTGTAATAGACTGTAGTGTTTACTGTAGTGTTTTTTGCGGACATTGCTGTAGTAGTAACACTATGGTGTTGTTGTTTTATTATCTTTTATAAAGAAGTGGAGGCTTTCTTCTTCTACTGACGAAATACTAAAAGAGCAAATTTACCATAACCTGTAGGTAGGACTGAACAGATAGTTCAGCGCTTCTGCTCTTTTCTATAACCTGAAGTGACAACAAACTTTGGGACTGGTAGGGACATCTCAGGACTTCATGTCGTCTTCTATCCCTCTTCTCCGTGTATCTGTCTGGTTGAAGGTCAGGTTTAGCAAGGTACAAGGGAGAGGGGGAGTTATGTTTTTCAAGGGAGGAGGGGGTGGTTGAGTTATTTTTTTCTTACTCAACTTGATTTGATTAAAACAAACTTGAATGGATAAAACATGTAACGAAGTAAAATAAAATAATTTATATAGGAAGAAGGGGTAAGTATTCAGATAAGTAATTCAGTAGGTATGCATGTTAAAAGGCCACTCCGGGTACATATGCATGTTTTAAATGGCCACTACATCGATAAGACAGAGAAAATAGCACTGACGGCTAGGGATGCCATGCTTCTAGCTCTTAGGAAACTTTGCAGTATTTTGTTTTCTCATGTGTTATTTCTGACATTATTAGCCATGGATTTTTTTTTGTTATTACATACAGCTGGGAAGAACTTTTGGCTATCAGAGTGGCGGTAACTTCCTGACAGGCCACCCCCAGGTGGGGAAGGTAAGAAACAACACCTCCACTTCACTGATCCTCAACACAGGGGCCCCACAAAGATGCGTGCTCAGCCCCCTCCTATACTCCCTGTTCACCCATGACTGCGTGACCACGCATGCCTCGAACTCAATCATCAAGTTTGCAGATGACACAATAGTAGTAGGCCTGATTACCAACATTGACAATACAGCCTGCAGGGAGGAGGTGAGGGCCCTGGGAGTGTGGTGGCAGGAAAAAAACGAACTGCCCTCCAGGACACCTACAGCACTCAATGTCACAGGAAGGCCAAAAAGATCATCAAGGACAACAACCACTGTCTGGGAGTGTCTTTTCTTCTGCAGAGAAACCTCACGTGGTTCAGGCACTTCCTTCGCTCCTTCTCCAGGCACTGTATGTGAGCACTCCAGGACATGTTTTCTTGGAATGTGACCCCAAGGAACTTGGCCGTTGAGGTCGTCTGGAGTGCCTGTCCATACAGTTTAAGGTCCACTTGCTTGGTTCTTTTGGGGTGCCTGGAGAAGAGGACGCACAGCGTCTTCAGGGGGTTGAGCTTGACCCGCCACAGATTGGCCCAGTTCTCAATCTCTGTTATGCTCTTCTGCAGCTTTTTTCCAGCATGGGCAAAGTTCTTGGAGGAGGCTCAATAACAGAGATCATCTGCAAACTGGGCCACTTGTCCCTCTCTTGGGTAATAAATATCACAGATGTACGTTAAAAACAGTAGAGGGCTAAGGGCGGAGCCTTGGAGTACTCCTGCCTCTGGAGTGAACCTGGATGATATGGCTTCTGCCACTCTCACACTATCTCCCTCTGATTTAAAAAGGTGTTTAAAAGAGTGACCATCTGAGTAGTTTGTATCAGATAGCCTATAGATAAACCTCTGGAGCCGGCTGGCTTGGACCCTCTCCAGCAACTTCCCCAGGTTGTTCAGTAGGCTGATGGATTACAGCTACTGTAATTTATTTTACGGTAATTCATTTTACAGTAATCCATTTTACGGTACTAAAAATGTTACTGGAATCTAATTTACTGGAATGACCCATGCAGTGGCATATTACCCAGTGTTCTTTGCAAGTTTCCATTCAACATTTCCATTTTGGTCATTTAGCGGGCACTTTTGTCCTTAACAACTTACAGTCAGTCCATTCAACCAAGGTTGATAAAGAAAACATATAACAGTCATAGCAAATAAACGTTTTTTTGTAGCCATTATTGAGAATGTTGTAGTTAAGGATACATTTGTCTTCAAAATAATTGCAATTACGACAAGATATCTTATGATATATTTCTGACTCTCTGGATAGTGCCAATACAATACTGAGATATTCATTTTAACTTGATGCCAGAGCAATGAAACACAGTAAAAGTGATTATTAAACTGTAAGAAAAAAAAATTGGCAGGATTTTACTGTAATTACAAGGGATTACAGCAAGCAGGTTGGCTGTAAGAATGTACATATTACAGCATATTAATGAATACTAGGTGTTTTATATCACTTGCACTTCTAGAGGCCTGAACAAAGGCTTCCAAACTGGATGTGATTATAGGACAGAACAGATCATATGGACATGGGTATATATTCAACCATTAAAAGATTGAAGACCCATTGTCACTTTGATCTGTTCCCTTCAGAAAGTATTCATACCCCTTGACTTATTCCACATTTTGATGTGTTACATTTACATAAGTATTCACTCCCCTTTGCTATGACACTCCTAATTGAGCTCAGGTGCATCCAATTTCCTTTGATCATCCTTGAGCTCATCCATCTGCCAGAAGGTCAACAGTCTCTACAGCACTTCACCAATCTGGGCTTAATGGATGAGTGGCCAGACGGAAACCACTCCTGAGAAATAGACACATGACAGCATGCCTGAAGTTTTCCAAAAGGCACGTGAAAGTAATCTCTTCTCCTTCAGTCTTCTTCTTTGGACTATATATAACCAACTTTAAGGGGCATTACCACCAACAACAACTGGACTGGAGTGTGGACCTCAGTTAATCTTTCAATCACCCACGTGGTTGTTTACTCCTAAAAACCAATGAGGAGACGGGAGATGCGGGACTTGCAGCACACCAAGTGTCAAAAATAGAACCAAGTTCTATTTTAGAGCTTGGCTATGCAGATGCGCGCGAGCAGTTTGGATGAAATGATTGAATAACATGTATGTGTACTTTTATTTTGCAATGCTCGTACACGTAACGCGAGGGGTGTGGCCAGCATGTGAGACCATAAGGCAATAGATTCTCTGGTCTGATGTGACAGAAATTGAACTCTTTGGCCTGATTGCAAAGCGTTATGTCTGGAGGAAACCAGGCACAGCTCATCACCCATCTACACAATCCCTACTGTGATGCCTGGTGGTGGCGGCATCATGCTATAGGGATGCTTTCAGGGATTGGGAGACTGGTAAGGATAGAGGAAACAATGAATAGAGCCAAATACAGGCAAATACTTGATGAGAACCTGCTTCATAGTGCAAACGACCTTAGGCTGGGGTGAAGATTCAACAGGACAATGTTGCCAAGCATACAGCCAAAGCAATGCGGGAATGGCTTCAGAACAAGAATGTGAAAGTCCTCGAGTGGCCCAGCCAAAGCCCAGACTTGAATCCCAAAGAAAATCTGTGGAAAGACTTGAAGATTGCTGTTGATTGCCACTCCCCATCTAATTTAAATTTAACAGAGCTTGAGAAAATTTGCAAGGAAGAATAAGAGAAAATCCCAAAATCCAGATGTGCAAAGCTGATACAGACATACCCACGATAATTCAAAGCCGTAATCGCCGCCACAGGTGCTTCTACAAAGTATTGACTCAGGGGTTCAAATACTTATGCAAATGAGATATTTCTGTATGTAATTTTCAATTAATTAGCTAACATTTCTGAAAACATGTTTTCACTTTCTCATTATGGGGTATTTTGTTTAGATGGGTGCGAAAACAAATCTATTTGGAGTTCAGGCTGTAACAACAATGTGGACTGAGTCAAGGGGTATGAATATTTTCTGAAGGCACTGTACATTAAACTGTTAGGGAACTACAACCATTCATCACTTAAATGAATACAGGACTCTCACTAACAGGTGAAACAAATATAGCCAATTACAAAGCACGCCTTAAAATATGTTAATGAGCCTGTGATTCTTTCTCTTCCCACAATATTTCTCCACAAGGCATCATCATTTACAGTATGCTGCAGTAAATACAAAGCAAACCAGCAATACAGTACTTTATTGTTAAACTACAGTGAAAATAAAATCAGCAATTGGTAATAGTGAATATTTAATTATATTAGTTATATATTATACTACACCAACTGATATTTTGTGATTTATATCAATTGCACTTCAGGCCTTAACAAAGGCTTCTAAACTGACATTGAATAAAGAGCAAACAAGATCAGAGAAGGACATGGCTAGCCACACACCCATTAAAAGTTTGAGACTTGCTGTCACTCTGATTTGTCCCTTGTTGAAATACAATTTTTAGATAACCACTACCACATATCAATTAAATTGGTACTGCTCGCGCACTAAGGGGTGCAACAAATATAGTTGGCTAAAAGTCACACCTCTAAATATGTTAATGAGTGAGAAACAACAACACCAATTACCCATCAGTGTTCAAAGGGTTTTTGGCACTCCAAAAATTTGGTATAGAACAGTATTCTAAATTATAATCAGCAATTGACAAGTAAGTTTCTACAGAGTTTCAGGACAAGACTTGTAGATGTTATAAACTACAGTATATTACAGTAGTCTTTGTGGGTACAGCATTCTTACTCACAGGTGCAACAAATATAGCCTTTTACAAGCCACACCTTAAAATATGTTAATGACCCAGAGACTTTCCTCGCCCACAACATTTTCCCACAATGCACCATAATTATTACTGTAAAACACATTTACGCTATTTTACTGTACAGTCTACAGTGTTTTACTGTTGAAATGACAGAAAGGTCTTACAGGGTGCTGTAAAACAAATGTACAGCATTATATTGTGCATTCTATGGTAATCTACTGTATTCCGTTTATACAGTATCATACTGTTGATTAATATAATAAGTTACTGATAAAATTACAAAAACAACTAACAGTGTTTGCTTACAGTAGTTACTCTCAGGCACTAAAGACAGTCCCAAACTAATTGATAGGCTGGCTGCGTGTTCCAAACTGGGGATATCCTGATGGGTGTGTTCCAGGGCATCGAGCCAACACGAATAGAGGGCCCCTGGTTCTAATCCTCCAGCCAATTGAGCTACAAAGCCAGAGTGAGATCATTCTGGACACGATCCAAAATTCAGTCTTGGAAATCGGACTCTCCTTAGTGTATCAGAGACAATAATCAATACTTCCCCAAGTTCAACTCCATAGCAACCCGGATCATTAAGCTGAAGTCTTGGTGGACGGTTCAAATGCATTTTACAATCAGCGCATTCGTATTCACCCATCTGTCTCGCAGAACATTCTCCTTCTCTAAATTGCACTTTGGAGCACTCAGCAATGTAAGGTATGTCACTTTCATATTGTAATGATTTGACGTGTTTGGTTTCCTGATCTAGCAGCATATAAACTCAGGAAAAAAAGAAACGTCCCTTTTTCAGGACCCTGTCTTTCAAAGATAATTTGTAAAAATCCAAATAACTTCACTGATCTTCATTGTAAAGGGTTTAAACACTGTTTCCCATGCTTGTTCAATTAACCATAAACAAGGAATGAACATGCACCCGTTGAACGGTCGTTAAAACACTAACAGCTTACAGACGGTAGGCAATTAAGGTCACAGTTATGAAAACTTAAGACACTAAAGTGTCCTTTCTACTGACTCTGAAAAACACCAAAAGAAAGATGCCCATGGTTCCTGCTCATCTGCGTGAACGTGCCTTAGGCATGCTGCAAGGAGGCATGAGGACTGCAGATGTGGCCAGGGAAAGAAATTGCAATGTACTTACTGTGAGACTGCTAAGACAGCGTTACTGTGAGACGCCTAAGACAGCGTTACAGGGAGACAGGATGGACAGCTGATCGTCCTCGCAGTGGCAGACCACGTGTAACAACACCTGCACAGGATCGGTACATCCGAACATCACATCTGCGGGACAGGTACAGAATGGCAACAACAACTGCCCGAGTTACACCAGGAACGCACAATCCCTCCATCAGTGCTCAGACTGTCCGCAATAAGCTGAGAGAGGCTGGACTGAGGGCTTGTAGGCCTGTTGTAAGGCAGGTCCTCACCAGACATCACCGGCAACAACGTCGCCTATGGGCATAAACCCACTGTCGCTGGACCAGACAGGACTGGCAAAAAGTGCTCTTCACTGACAAGTCGCAGTTTTGTGTCACCAGGGGTGATATTCGGATTCGCTTTTATCGTCGAAGGAATGACCGTTACTCTGGAGTGGGATCGATTTGGAGGTGGATGGTCCGCTATGGTCTGGGGCGGTGTGTCACAGCATCATCGGACTGAGTTTGTTGTCATTGCAGGCAATCTCAACGCTGTGCGTTACAGGGAAGACATCCTCCTCCCTCATGTGGTACCCTTCCTGCAGGCTCATCCTGACATGACCCTCCAGCATGACAATGCCACCAGCCATACTGCTCATTCTGTGCATGATTTCCTGCAAGACAGGAATGTCATTGTTCTGCCATCGCCAACGAAGAGCCCGGATCTCAATCCCATTGAGCACGTCTGGGACCTGTTGGATCGGAGGGTGAGGGCTAGGGCCAATCCCCTAGAAATGTCTGGGAACTTGCAGGTGCCATGGTGGAAGAGTGGGGTAACATCTCACAGCAAGAACTGGCAAATCTGGTGCTGTCCATGAGAAGGAGATGCACTGCAGTACTTACAGTTTTTTTTGATTGCTTAAGCACGATTTTCAAAACACTACACACAATTAGCACAACCACACACCCAATTAGCAAAACACTACAGATCCTTTGCAAAATTAAACACTCTTGTAAAAACTATACACTTCTTTTTAAAAACCACACTTTGTTACCATATGAAACACACACGTTTCACATGACTATACTCTGTTTGCACGAGTTACACTCTGCTGTGATAAACCTAAAACACTTTCAGCACTTCTACTTCCCTATGATTAGAGTAGGCTACTATCAACAAAGTACAAATATATGTGTCAATTCACCAAACACTACACAAGACCAATGTTGCAGACTGAAGAAACTCATTTATTTCTCAACACGCCCAAAATGTTGACATGGATATTCATAATACTGTAACCAAACGTCACTTTACGTATTGTAAGTTCAAAAAAAAAAATTAAAAAATAACTAGACATTGTCTCTTCGCCTAGCTGGATCTGGCCAGAGAATTTCATCAACATCGCAGGCAATGTTGTCATTAGCAAGACACCTTGGAAAGAAACGTCTTGAATGACGAATCCATCCTTGCATTGCTGCTACCTCCATCTGGTCACAGGCCTCCTCCATGGCTTGGATGAGGGGTACCTCAGCCTGGAGATGGAGATCATATACCTTCCACCGCCATGCTGAGAAAAACTCTTCTATAGGGTTGAGGAATGGAGAGTATGGTGGAAGATATAGGACAGTGAAATGTGGATGTTGCTGAAACCAGTTCTGAACCAGAGCAGAGCGGTGGAAAGACATATTGTCCCAGACAACAATGTATTGCATATGATCGATTTGATTTGCTGCTGTTATGTTGTGCAATTGGTCCAAGAATGTAAGTATGAGTGCTGTGTTGTAAGGGCCCATATGGGCATGGCGGTGGAGGACCCCATTCTGTGTAATGGCTGCAGAGTGTTACATTACCCCCACGTTGCCCTGGGACATTGACTATAGCCCTGTGCCAATGATGTTTCTTCCCCTCCTTCGTGTTCTCGTCAGGTTGAACCCAGCCTCATCTACATAAATGAACTCATGCTGGATCTCCTCTCCATACATTCGTAAAACTCTATGAAAAACAGTGTCAGGCAAAATGGTGTAGTTCAGTGTAGATCTAGTATACATATTACAGTACAGTAAAAGATTATGAGACAGTATGCAAGATCACACTGCTAAAGTGAATACATACCTCTGCATAATCATGCTGCAGTCGTTTCACCCTTTCGGAATTGCGCTCGAAAGGCACTCGATAAATTTGCTTCATTTGAATATGTTTTTTTTTTAGAATGCGTGCCAGTGTTGATGTTCAGACCTGATGGATATCGTTGAAAATGGCGTGGTTATTGACAATGTTAGCTGGGAGCTGCTTGAGTGTTATAGCATTGTTGGCCTAAACCATGTTTGCTATCTCCCTCTCTTGCTGTTCTGTGAACATAGGAGGCCTTCCCCCTTGTCGTCCCTGACCCTCAATCCTATGTAGAAAAAAAACCCAGTATACAATAGTACAGTAATTTCACAGGAAAAGGTAACAGAAGTGCTGATAGTGCATAGAATACAGTACTGTAAGCAGTTACTGAAACCGTGCAGATGTTTTTGCTATGATATTTTTACAATACCTATTTTCCAGTCTAAATGTTCTCATCACACTTGCCACTGTATATCGGCTTAGATTTGGCTGTACTCGCAGTCCAGCCTCCCTCAGCGTCAGGCCGTGGTTGACAACATGGTCAACCAGTGTTGCGTGGATCTCATTTGTCAGATTCGGTCCTCTTTGAGCACCTTCTTGTCTTCCTCCCCTTCCTCCTCCTCGTCCTCCTCCTCCTCGTCGTCCTCCTCCTCCTCGTCTTACTCTTTCTCTGACTCTTTCCATTGTGCTTGAAGACCGATGAACTCACCTGCTGCTTTTTAAGGTGCTTATACACCTGATTGGTGTGTCTACAATTAAGCAAACAAGTGTTTGCACACCTGATGACTGTGTTGAACCAATTGGTTGGACGGTGTGGTAATTTGACAGTCAGTGCTTTGGTATTGCAAGGACGTGACTTCATGATAGATTTTTGTGTGTAATGTATGTTAAGTGTGTTTAGTGTTTTGCAAATCACTGTGTGTAGAGTTTTGCAACAAGTGTGAGGTTGACAATGTGCTTATAGTTGTGCAAATATGGGCTGATGTTTTGCTTCTTGAGTGTAAGGTTTTGCTAATAGTGTACTACTTTTAATTTTAGTGTGTAAGCAATCCAAAAAAACTGTAATGCAGCTGGTGGCCACACCAGATACTGACTGTTACTTTTGATTTTGACCCCCCCTTTGTTCAGGGACACATTATTCAATTTTTGTTAGTCACATGTCTGTAGAACTTGTTCAGTTTATGTCTCAGTTGTTGAATCTTGTTATGTTCATACAAATACTTACATGTTAAGTTTGCTGAAAATAAATGCAGTTGACAGTGAGGAGACGTTTCTTTTTTTTGCTGAGTGTACAATTACTTCCTTTGAAGACTATCTTGAATGCAGTTTTTTTCCTATTTGAGGAATATCACGGAAAGTACCATTGCATTTGAACACAAGCAGTAAACATGCAATTGACTGTATGCATCTCATCTGTAACCTCAAATCAACAACCATAACACATACATCGAGCAGCTCTTACTGGTACAATATGTCATAATTCAAATAGCAGGGGCTTATTATGTCACAACCCTTCTCCATTTGCACAATTTGTCTGGTAGGAAAAAAGATAAGCGCTGTGAAAAATTGCCTTTGTGCCATGGCTTTTTATGCTGCACGAACCAGAGAAATTGGGTCAGAGAGAAAATATGAATGAAGCAGAGCGATGACATGAGAGAGAGCAGATTTGGTTGCCAAGGAGCTCCAGTGACAGAGAGAAAAACAACCAGTATGAGGTAGATGGGGGTTATCATTTTAACCCAGGGAGAATTAAGCACATAATCTCTGTGTGTGTGTGTGTGTGTGTGTGTGTGTGTGTGTGTGTGTGTGTGTGTGTGTGTGTGTGTGTGTGTGTGTGTGTGTGTGTGTGTGTGTGTGTGTGTGTGTGTGTGTGTGTGTGTGTGTGTGTGTGTGTGTGTGTGTGTGTGTGTGTGTGTGTGTGTGAGAGAGAGAGAGAGAGACACGTCTGCTCCTGTTGTGTACTTTGAGAAGGAGGATGTGTTGTTTATTAAAGCCCTGGTGAAATAGATAAGGACATGATGCGGTCTATACACCATGGAACCACTCTCATGTTTGAATAGCTTGTCTACTACTGATGCTGTAGTCCTGTGCACGTCATTGTGACTGTATTGTAATTGTAATCTATTTTGTACAGGTACTAAAAATAAAACTTCATGATAGATGTTGTGTGACCTAACCCTACCATGTCCACAACCATTTACATTTTAGCAGGCACTCTTATACAGGGCAAATTCGGTTCAGTGCTTTGCTCAGGGGTACATCGATAGATTTTTCACCCAGTCAGCTTGGGGATTTGAACCAGCAGCTTCTTGTTTATTGGCCTAACGGCCTTAACCACTAGGCTACCTGCCATCCACTCAACCCTAACCCTAGCCATAACCTTAACCCTAGATTCATGTCCACACCCTAGATCAACCCTAAAACACAATTTATGCTTGATTCGGCAATGGCCGTACGCCTCCTCTCCTTATAGCTCCGCACTGACATAATTAGTTGATGGTAGGTGGGGGCGGGAGGTCCTATATAAACACTAACTCAATTCTTTGCCAACATCCTTCACAACAGGTCTGCTCTGCGAAGCGCAAGTATGAATGCCCTGACGTCTTGGCAGCAAGAGCCTCTTGATGGATCCTGCAGTGTACCCAAGTGGCGTCTGGAGCAACTGCTTGCACGCGCGTGCGTTATCACTCCACTATGTCTCCCTGTCATGACTTTTGCTCTATCAGTAGAGATACCAGCACATCCTGACCACCAAAGTCCATTTGATGTCACAAAGGGGGGAATGACATCTTGGGGATGTCATTCGAAAACATAATGTCAACTTTCACTGCTATGCTGATGACAGACAGCTGTACATTTCAATGAAACATGGTGAAGCCCCAAAATTGCCCTCACTGGAAGCCTGTGTTTCAGACATAAGGAAGTGGATGGCTGCAAATGTTCTACTTTTAAACTCGGACAAAACAGAGATGCTTGTTCTAGGTCCCAAGAAACAAAGAGATCTTCTGTTGAATCTGACAATTAATCTTGATGGTTGTGCAGTCGTCTCAAATAAAACTGTGAAGGACCTCGGCGTTACTCTGGACCCTGATCTCTCTTTTGACGAACATATCAAGACTGTTCCAAGGACAGATTTTTTCCATCTACGTAACATTGCAAAAATCAGAAACTTTCTGTCCAAAAATGAGGCAGAAAAATGTATCCATCCTTTTGTTACTTCTAGGTTAGAAAACTGCCATGCTCTACTTTCCGGCTACCAAGATAAAACACTAAATAAACTTCAGTTAGTGCTAAATACGGCTGCTAGAATCTTGACATGAACCAAAAAAATTATCATATTACTCCAGTGCTAGCCTCTCTACATTGGCTTCCTGTTAAGGCAAGAGCTGATTTCAAGGTTTTACTGTTAACCTACAAAGCATTACATGGACTTGCTCCTACCTATCTTTCCAATTTGGTCCTGCCGTAGTTACCTACACGTACGCTACGGTCACAAGACGCAGGCCTCCTAATTGTCCCTAGAATTTCTAAGCAAACAGCTGGAGGCAGGGCTTTCTCCTATAGAGCTCCATTTTTATGGAATGGTCTGCCTACCCATGTGAGAGACGCAGACTCGGTCTCAACCTTTAAGTCTTTATTGAAGACTCATCTCTTCAGTAGGTCCTATGATTGAGTGTAGTCTGGCCCAGGAGTGTGAAGGTGAACGGAAAGGCTCTGGAGCAACGAACCGCCATTGCTGTCTCTACCTGGCCGGTTCCCTTCTCTCCACTGGGATTCTCTGCCTCTAACCCTATTACAGGGGCTGATTCACTGGCTTACTGGTGCTCTTCCATGCCATCCCTAGGAGGGGTGCGTCACTTGAGTGGGTTGAGTCACTGACGTGGTCTTCCTGTCTGGGTTGGCGCGCCCCCTATACTCTGCCTTGTCTTAGGATGGTAAGATGGTGATTGAAGATATCCCTCTAGTGGTGTGGGGGCTGTGCTTTGGCTAAGTGGGTGGGGTTATATCCTGCCTGTTTGGCCCTGTCCGGGGGTATCATCGGATGGGGCCACAGTGTCTCCTGACCCCTCCTTTCTCAGCCTCCAGTATTTCTGCTGCAGTAGTTTATGTGTCGGGGAGCTAGGGTCAGTCTGTTATATCTGGAGTATTTCTCCTGTCTTATCCCGTGTCCTGTGTGAATTTAAGTATGCTCTCTCTAATTCTTTCTTTCTTTCTCTCTCTCTCTCGGAGGACCTGAGCCCTAGGACCATGCCTCAGGACTACCTGGCATGATGACTCCTTGCTGTCCCCAGTCCACCTGGCCGTGCTGCTGCTCCAGTTTCAACTGTTCTGCCTGTGGCTATGTAACCCTGACCTGTTCACCAGACGTGCTACCTGTCCCAGACCTGCTGTTTTGAACTATCTAGAGACAGTAGGAGCGGTAGAGATACTCTCAATGATCGGCTATGAAAAGCCAACTGACACTTACTCCTGAGGTGCTGACTTGTTGCACCCTCGACAAATACTGTGATTATTATTATTTGACCATGCTGGTCATTTATGAACATTTGAACATCTTGGCCATGTTCTGTTATAATCTCCACCCGGCACAGACAGAAGAGTACTGGCCACCCCTCATAGCCTGGTTCCTCTCTAGGTTTCTTCCTAGGTTCTGGCCTTTCTAGGGAGTTTTTCCTAGCCACCATGCTTCTACACATGCATTGCTTGCTGTTTGGGGTTTTAGGCTGGGTTTCTATACAACACTTTGAGATATCAGCTGATGTAAGAAGGGCTATAAAAATACATTTGATTTGAATTGACAAAGCTGTTATTTACTTTAAAAATATCCTCTCCTGTTGTCCTGGTTTCCAGTGGTTTGCAGAAGAGGATGTCTTCCTTAATCGAACACCCATAAACGTAATGGACACATACCTGGAGCTGTGCCAGGCCCGCCACGTCTGTTGACTCATCCAGCTGTAACGCATAGAATTCACTGGCTTGTATGCAAAGCAGTAATTGTTTTAAAACATCTCCTGCCATGTCACTAATGCGTCATGAAACAGTGTTGTTTGATGAAAGCGTTGTCTGTATTGTTTTTTGGGCCTTTTCTCCCAGCATTGTCCCAGCCATATCCGCGGCAGCAGGAAGAATTAAGTCTTCCACAATAGTATGGGGCTTGCCTGTCCTAGCCACTCGGTAGTTCACCATATAATATGCTTCTAGACCTTTCTTATTAATGGTATCTGTTGCTTTTATACATGTCTTACTATTCGAAAAGGGTCTTAATTCTCGCTCAAAAAAACGTTTTATTTTTCAAATTGACATTTATTGTTTCTAAATGTCTGCGCATGAGTGAAGGTTTCATCGAGTTGTGAGATAGTACTTATGCACATATAAGACACTGTGGCTGAGGAAAGGCACTACTCCCAAAATAAGTGAACCCCAAATCAATGTAGTTTTCATCCTATTTGCGTCTCTTCGATGGTCCAACGTCCCTGTCTGTTGTTCGGTGCTTTCCCGTGTAAGGGGGCAGTAGCTCTTCGGTTGCATCAGATTCACAACTGTCAGTGTCCATGCTAGCTGGGCTAGCAACAAATGTAGAATTACTGATGCTAGCATTGGTTGTGCTCGTGGAAGCAGAACAACTTGTGTCGTCGACAGGTGCAGCTGTAGTACTGCTGGTATGTGTCTCTATGGACGCGGGCCGTACTTTTTTTAACCATTTATCCATTTTCGAGAAAACAGAATGAGCAGCAGTTACGTTTGGCTACATACGGACCATTAGTGGAATTCCCGCGAGAGAGTAAATGTGTTTGAAAATGTGAATCACGTTTTTATTTGGCGTACTCCCGACTGCATTGCACATACCCCATCAACAACATAGCTCAAGCAGTAGGAAGCTCTCACATCCATTTATATGCAGATGATACAGTCTTATACTCAGCTGGCCCCTCCCTGGATTTTTTGTTAAACGCTGTACAATAAGCTTTCTCTGCCCTTAACCTTGTTCTGAACACCTCCAAAACAAAGGTAATGTAATTTGGTAAGAAGAATGTCCCTCTCCCCACCAGTGTGATTACTACCTCTGAGGGTTTAGAGCTTGAGGTAGTCACCTCATACAAGTACTTGGGAGTATGGCTAGATGGTATATTGTCCTTCTCCCAGCACATATCAAAGCTGCAGGCTAAAGTTAAATCTAGACTCTATCGTAATTGTTCCTCTTTCACCCCAGCTGCCAAACTGACCCTGATGACCATCCTACCCATGCTAGACTACGGAGACGTAATTTCTAGCTTGGCATGTAAGGGTGCTCTCGAGTGGCTAGACATTCTTCACCATTCGGCCATCAGATTTGCCACCAATGCTCCTTGAAGGACACATCGCTGCACTCTATACTACTCTGTAAACTGGTCATCTCTGTATACCCGTATATCTCTAAAAACCTCTTAGGCCTCACTCCCCCCTATCTGAGAAACCTACTGCAGCCCTCATCCTCCACATACAACACCCGTTCTGCCAGTCACATTCTGTTAAAGGTCCCCAAAGCACACACATCCCTGGGTCGCTCCTATTTTCAGTTTGCTGCAGCTAGCGACTGGTACGAGCTGCAACAAACACTCAAACTAGACAGTTTTATCTCAATCTATTCATTCAAAGACTCAATCATGGACACTCTTACTGACAGTTGTGGCTGCTTCGCGTGATGTATTGTTGTCTCTACCTTCTTGCCCTTTGTGCTGTTGTCTGTGCCAAATAATGTTTGTATCATGTTTTGCGCTGCTACCATGTTTTGCTGCTGCCATGTTGTGTTGCTACCATGTTGTTGTCATGTTGTGTTGCTACCATGCTGTGTTGTCATGTTGGGCTGCTACCATGTTGTGCTGCTGCCATGTTGTGTTGCTACCATGTTGTTGTCATGTTGTGTTGCTACCATGCTGTGTTGTCATGTTGGGCTGCTACCATGTTGTGCTGCTGCCATGTTGTGTTGCTACCCAGTTGTTTTCATGTTGGTGTTGCTACCATACTGTGTTGTCATGTTGGGCTGCTACCATGTTGTGCTGCTGCCATGTTGTGTTGCTACCCAGTTGTTGTCATGTTTGGTTACTACCATGCTGTGTTGTCATGTTGTGTTGTTACCATGCTATGTTGTCATGTTGGGCTGCTACCATGTTGTTGTCATGTTGGGTGGCTACCAGGCTGTGTTGTCATGTTGTGTTGCTACCATGTTGTTGTCATGTTGAGTTGCTATCATGCTGTGTTGTCATGTTGTCTTGCTACCATGTTGTGCTGCTGCCATGTTGTGTTGTTACCATGTTGTTGTCATGTTGCGTTGCTACCATGCTGTGTTGTCATTTTGTCTGGCTACCATGTTGTGCTACTGCCATGTTGTGTTGCTACCATGTTGTTGTCATGTTGGGTTGCTACCATGTTGTGTTGTCGTGTTGTGTTGCTACCATGCTGTGTTGTCATGTTGGGCAGCTACCATGTTGTTGTCATGTTGGGTTGCTACCATGTTGTGTTGTCATGTGTGTTTTGTCCTATATTTTATTTTATTTTTAATCCCAGGCCCCGTCCCTGCAGGAGGCCTTTTGGTAGGCCGTCATTGTAAATAACAATTTGTTTTTAACTGACTAGTTAAATGAAAGTTAAATAAAAAATAAAAAGCTTCATGTCCACACCCCGGATCAACCCTTACCCTAGCAATATCCATAACCCTAAACCTAGCTTCATGTCCACACCCCAGATCAACCCTTACCCTAGCAATATCCATAACCCTAAACCTAGATTCATGTCCACACCCCAGATCAACCCTTACCCTAGCAATATCCATAACCCTAAACCTAGCTTCATGTCCACACGCCAGATCAACCCTTACCCTAGCAATATCTATAACCCTAACCCTAGCTTCATGTCCACACCCCAGATCAACCCTTACCCTAGCAATATCCATAACCCTAAACCTAGCTTCATGTCCACACCCCAGATCAACCCTTACCCTAGCAATATCCATAACCCTAACCCTAGCTTCATGTCCACACCCCAGATCAACCCTAGCCATTACCCTAACCCTAATGAGCTTAATGTCCATGCCCTCCCACATAAACAAATACTACTGTTGCCTGTAGAAAACTGTAGTAAACTGTAGTATATGTTAGAATACTACACACTGTAATATCTGTCGATCATGAGTATTACTTAGAATATAATGTTATAGTATACTGTAGAATACTATTTTTTTTATTTACCGTTATTTTACCAGGTAAGTTGTCTGAGAACACGTTCTCATTTGCAGCAAATGACCTGGGGAATAGTTACAGGGGAGAGGAGGGGGATGAATGAGCCAATTGTAAACTGGGGATTATTAGGTGACCATGATGGTTTGATGGCCAGATTGGGAATTTAGACAGGACACCGGGGTTAACACCCCTTCTCTTACAATAAGTGCCATGGGATCTTTAATGACCTCAGAGAGTCAGGACACCCGTTTAACATCCCATCCGAAAGACGGCACCCTATACAGGGCAGTGTCCCCAATCACTGCCCTGGGGCATTGGGATATTTTTTAGACCAGAGGAAAGAGTGCCTCCTACTGTCCCTCCAACACCACTTCCAGCAGCATCTGGTCTCCCATCCAGGGACTGACCAGGACCAACCCTGCTTAGCTTCAGAAGCAAGCCAGTAGTGGTATGCAGGGTGGTATGCTGCTGGCAAATACTACTAGTAAATACTACAGTATTATGCACAAATAAACACTGTAGTAAATACTACAGAAATGTCCGCAAAAACACTACAGTCCACAAAAACACCACACTCTTTAACTATGGTATATTCAACCATATTCAATTTGCATATACCCTGCCAATTTTCCTCCCCCATATCACAATTTGTGACACCCATAAGTGAGAAACCTACATGCCAAGTATACAACATGTATTGAGTTTCCCACAGAGCAAAAGTGTTGACCTACAGATTATAGAAATTGATTATGTTTAGCATGTCTCCAGTAGGTTTTCTGCAAGAGAAAGTCTCTACTTCTATGTCAAAAATAAAATACAACAGTAAATACTACAGCAATGTATGTAAAAACACTACAGTAACTAATATAATATATTCTATTTTTTTTTACAGTATTTATACTATAGTGAACTGTAGTGTTTTTGTGGACTGTGAATACTACAGTCTGCTAAAACACTACAGTGAATTCTACAGTACTAAAACACTACAGTGAAAACTAAAGTACTAAAACACTCAAGTGAAAACTACAGTACTAAAACACTACAGTGAAAACTACAGTACTAAAACACTACAGTGAAAACTACAGTACTAAAACACTACAGTGAAAACTACAGTACTAAAACACTACAGTTAAAACTACAGTACTAAAACACTACAGCGAATTCTACAGTCTGCTAAAACACTACAGTGACTACTACAGTGAAAACTACAGTACTAAAACACTACAGTGAAAACTACAGTACTAAAACACTACAGTGAAAACTACAGTACTAAAACACAACAGTGAATTCTACAGTCTGCTAAAACACTACAGTGAATACTACAGTGAAAACTACAGTACTAAAACACTACAGTGAAAACTACAGTACTAAAACACTACAGTGACTACTACAGTACTAAAACACTACAGTGAATTCTACAGTACTAAAACACTACAGTGAAAACTACAGTACTAAAACACTACAGTGAATTCTACAGTACTAAAACACTACAGTGAATACTACAGTACTAAAACACTACAGTGAATTCTACAGTACTAAAACACTACAGTACTAAAACACTACAGTGAATACTACAGTACTAAAACACTACAGTGAAAACTACAGTACTAAAACACTACAGTGAATTCTACAGTACTAAAACACTACAGTACTAAAACACTACAGTGAATACTACAGTCTACTAAAACACTACAGTGAAAACTACAGTCTGCTAAAACACTACAGTGTATTCTACAGTACTAAAACACTACAGTGAAAACTACAGTACTAAAACACTACAGTGAAAACTACAGTCTGCTAAAACACTACAGTGAAAACTACAGTACTAAAACACTACAGTGAAAACTACAGTACTAAAACACTACAGTGAAAACTACAGTACTAAAACACTACAGTGAAAACTACAGTACTAACACACTACAGTTAAAACTACAGTACTAAAACACTACAGTGAAAACTACAGTACTAAAACACTACAGTTAAAACTACAGTACTAAAACACTACAGCGAATTCTACAGTCTGCTAAAACACTACAGTGAAAACTACAGTACTAAAACACTACAGTGAAAACTACAGTACTAAAACACTACAGTGAAAACTACAGTACTAAAACACAACAGTGAATTCTACAGTCTGCTAAAACACTACAGTGAATACTACAGTACTAAAACACTATAGTGAATATTACAGTACTAAAACACTACAGTGAACACTACAGTGAAATCTACAGTACTAAAACACTAGAGTGAAAACTACAGTACTAAAACACTACAGTGAAAACTACAGTACTAAAACACTACAGTGAAAACTACAGTACTAAAACACTACAGTGACTACTACAGTACTAAAACACTACAGTGAATTCTACAGTACTAAAACACTACAGTGAAAACTACAGTACTAAAACAATACAGTGAATTCTACAGTACTAAAACACTACAGTGAATACTACAGTACTAAAACACTACAGTGAATTCTACAGTACTAAAACACTACAGTACTAAAACACTACAGTGAATACTACAGTACTAAAACACTACAGTGAAAACTACAGTACTAAAACACTACAGTTAAAACTACAGTACTAAAACACTACAGCGAATTCTACAGTCTGCTAAAACACTACAGTGACTACTACAGTACTAAAACACTATAGTGAATATTACAGTACTAAAACACTACAGTGAACACTACAGTCAAAACTACAGTACTAAAACACTACAGTGAAAACTACAGTACTAAAACACTACAGTGAAAACTACAGTACTAAAACACTACAGTGAAATCTACAGTACTAAAACACTACAGTGACTACTACAGTACTAAAACACTACAGTGAATTCTACAGTACTAAAACACTACAGTGAAAACTACAGTACTAAAACACTACAGTGAATTCTACAGTACTAAAACACTACAGTGAATACTACAGTACTAAAACACTACAGTGAATTCTACAGTACTAAAACACTACAGTACTAAAACACTACAGTGAATACTACAGTACTAAAACACTACAGTGAAAACTACAGTCTGCTAAAACACTACAGTGAAAACTACAGTCTGCTAAAACACTACAGTGTATTCTACAGTACTAAAACACTACAGTGAAAACTACAGTACTAAAACACTACAGTGAAAACTACAGTACTAAAACACTACAGTGAAAACTACAGTACTAAAACACTACAGTTAAAACTACAGTACTAAAACACTACAGTGAAAACTACAGTACTAAAACACTACAGTGAAAACTACAGTACTAAAACACTACAGTTAAAACTACAGTACTAAAACACTACAGCGAATTCTACAGTCTGCTAAAACACTACAGTGACTACTACAGTGAAAACTACAGTACTAAAACACTACAGTGAAAACTACAGTACTAAAACACTACAGTGAAAACTACAGTACTAAAACACAACAGTGAAAACTACAGTACTAAAACACAACAGTGAATTCTACAGTCTGCTAAAACACTACAGTGAATACTACAGTACTAAAACACTATAGTGAATATTACAGTACTAAAACACTACAGTGAACACTACAGTGAAAACTACAGTACTAAAACACTACAGTGAAAACTACAGTACTAAAACACTACAGTGAAAACTACAGTACTAAAACACTACAGTGAAAACTACAGTACTAAAACACTACAGTGACTACTACAGTACTAAAACACTACAGTGAATTCTACAGTACTAAAACACTAAAGTGAAAACTACAGTACTAAAACACTACAGTGAATTCTACAGTACTAAAACACTACAGTGAATACTACAGTACTAAAACACTACAGTGAATTCTACAGTACTAAAACACTACAGTACTAAAACACTACAGTGAATACTACAGTACTAAAACACTACAGTGAATACTACAGTACTAAAACACTACAGTGAATTCTACAGTACTAAAACACTACAGTGAATACTACAGTCTACTAAAACACTACAGTGAAAATCACAGTCTGCTAAAACACTACAGTGTATTCTACAGTACTAAAACACTACAGTGAAAACTACAGT
>NC_074665.1:12665160-12695160 GCF_029448725.1 Salvelinus fontinalis
ACCTACTCCTCCAATCACATGGCATGCCTCCCAGTGGCTAGCTAGCTAACGTTTGGCTCTGTGTTTTTAGCTTGCTAAATAAACAACTACAGAAATGAATATTCTAGCCTATTAGCAACATTATGACTGACTTATCGTTGCCCTTGCTAGTTTGATTGTAGTGAAATTCCTAACCATTGAAACTGAAGCAGTGCTTCCAGAATGGGTGGAGGCAGAAACAATGTACCAATGTTAGGCTTGCTGTGAGTTACAACCTGATATTAATATTTGTTGTACAACCAAGAAATCTATTGGTGAATTATATTAATCATGCATTGAACTGCATACATCTATTCTGCCAACATTGCCTCAGTGTCACAACCAGATCGGTTTCAACTGTCTCTGTGCTTGTCTCCACCCCTCTACAGGTGTCGCCTATCTTCCCATTATCCCCTGTGTATTTACATTTACATTTACATTTAAGTCATTTAGCAGACGCTCTTATCCAGAGCGACTTACAAATTGGTGCATTCACCTAATGACATCCAGTGGAACAGCCACTTTACAATAGTGCATCTAAATCTTTTAAGGGGGGGGGGGGGGGGGGGGGGCAGAAGGATTGCTTTATCCTATCCTAGGTATTCCTTGAAGAGTTGGGGTTTCAGGTGTCTTCCTGATTCCAGAAATCTTCCTGCTTTCTCAAGTTTCTGTTTCCAATTTTCCCCGGCTCTGACCATTCTGCCTACCTTGACCCCGAGCCTGCCTGCCGCTCTGTACCTGCCTGATTCTGACCCGATTACGAACCTCTGCCTGCCCTGACCCCGAGCGTGCCTGCTGTTCTGTACCTTACAGACACTGCTCTGGATTATGGACCTCTGCCTGCCCTTGAACTGTCTTTTGCCTGCCCCCTGTTTGGGTCAATAAACATCTGTGACTCTAGCTGTCTGCATCTGGGTCTTATTCTGAGTTCTGATGCTTAGTGTACGTCATGGAATTTTGAGTCAAATAGAACCTATTTTTAAAACCTCTTATTAAGTTGGTTTTGTAGCATGAACTGGAAATGTTATATTTTTGACTGATATTGTGATTGTCAGTTTGTTTCAAGTCTGCAAAGTACTTAAAACACTGTCAGTTCCACTTTAAGGTATTGCACTGTCTCATTACACATTACTTGCTTTGATACTGTATATATAGTAGGTCTACTGTAATATAAAATACAGAATTTCACATTTTATTTAACTAGGCAAGTCAGTTAAGAACAAATTCTTATTTACAATGACAGCCTGGGAACAGTGGGGTAACTGCCTTGTTCAGGGGCAGAATGACAGATTTTTACCTTGTCAGCTCGGGGATTTGATCTAGCAACCTTTCGGTTAATGGCCCAAAGTTCTAACCACTAGGCTACCTGCCGCCTCTACACTCTAACCACTAGGCTACCTGCTGCCCCACCAAGCTGCCTGTAAACTGCCTGTAAACTACTGTCAAATTCACAGTAACCCCTTTACATTTTGGGTGAGACTGTAGAAAAGCATCTTGTAGTGGATGCACTCTGTGTTCCTTTCTCTGCAACTCTCCGTTCAACTCTCCGTTCTACACTCCATTCTACTCTTTGTGATACTAATCGGACTGAACTGAAGTATCGTTGGTCTGAAGTAATCATGGTGCCCAGTGCACAGGTACTGTTGATGTTTGTTTGGAAAAAGTTTTGTTTGGAATTGGCAAGTGCATAAAGCAGATTGATCATGTTGTCAGAGACACAAGCTGTAGAAATAATGGCAAAACTGTGTTGATTTATCACTTTTTCTATATTTCCAAAAGGTACAGTTGATTAAAAAAAAACTGCTGTTATCAATACGATAACTCCTACATGTTAGTGATGAAGTATGTTTTACATTGAGTAGTGATCCTTTTACGAACAACCCAGATTGACCTAAACTGTGCCCTGGTTACAGTACTGTTTCTATAAACAACAACAGCGTCAAATATTTATTTTGCCAAGGAACAAGTTGGCTTAAGTACAAACAGAATAGGCTGGCACTCAGGCTTGAATGTTGCTGACTCAATACTCACACACTTAATGCAGGCCCCGGGTGAAAGCCCACAGGGTCATAGATAAGAGAGGGTTCGCATATGAAATAGTCAGGAACATCCTGCAAGAACGACAACTGGGAGACAGAGTGACAATGTAAGGTAGGCTACACACATATTACAGACAATACATGACCAAAAGTATGTGGACACCTGCTCGTAAAACATCTCATTCCAAAATCATGGGCATTAATATGGAGTTGGTCCCCCCTTTGCTGCTCTAACAGCCTCCACTCTTATGGGAAGGCTTTCCACTAGATGTTTGAACATTTCTGCTTCCATTCAGCCACAGGAGCATGAGTGAAGTTGGGCACTGATGTTGGGCGATTAGGCATGGCTTGCAGTTGGCGTTCCAATTCATCCCAAAGGTGTTCGATGGGGTTGAGGTCAGGGCTCTATGCAGGCTTTCCATGAAAAACAGCCCCAGACCATTATTCCTCATCCACCAAACTTTACAGTTGGCACTATGCATTGGGACAGGTAGCGTTCTCCTGGCATCCGCCAAACCCAGATTCATCTGTCGGACTACCAGATGGTAAAGAGTAATTCATCACTCCAGAGAACGCGTTTCCACTGCTCCAGAGTCCATTGGCGGTGAGCTTTACACCACTCCAGCTAACGCTTGGCATTGTGAATGGTGATCTTAGGCTTGTGTGCAGCTATTTGGCCATGGAAAAGCATTTCATGAAGCTCCCGACGAACAGTTCTTATGCTGACGTTGCTTCCAGAGGCAGTTTGGAACTCGGTAGTGAGTATTGCAAACGAGGACAGACGATTTTTACGTGCTACACACTTCAGCACTCGGCGGTCCTGTTCTGTGAGCTTGTGTGGCATACCACTTCACGGTTGAGCCGTTGTTGCTCCTAGAGGTTTCTACTTCACAATAACAGCACTTACAGTTGACCAGAGCAGCTCTAGTAGGGCAGAAATTTGACTAGCTGACTTGTTGGAAAGGTGGCATCCTATGATGGTGTCATGTTGAAAGACACTTCAGTAAGGCCATTCCATTTATATACCTGCCAGCAACGGGTGTGGCTGAAATAGCCGAATCCACTAATTTGAAGGGTTGTCCAGGTGCTTTTTAATATATAGTGCACTTGCCACATACAGATGTAGAATCTAAATTTGATCTACGTGTTACAATTGTAGAGTATTTGCGGTTTAAAAGGCTGCTGAAGTTTCTAATTTCCACTTTGAAATGTCAGACTTGATTTTCCTTAGAAAAAATGTATCAGCCCCTGCAAATATGTCCATTAATTATAATCCACATAATATTCACATTTTCCTGCTGTAGCAAATGGGCTCAAATGAAGATCCTACATCTGTATTACCTTAGGCTAGCTTCAACATGATATCTTCCTGCACAGATAGTACACAGTGTTACACTGACTAAACTGTTAGTGGTCTCTTGCCCATTCTATGTGTTCTGAATTCTGTGTTCTATGTTACATGTTCTGAATTCTGTGTTCTATGTTACATGTTCTGAATTCTGTGTTCTATGTTACATGTTCTGAATTCTGTGTTAGATGTGCCGTGTTGTATGTTCCAGGAGGTAAGGTAGTCTTGGCTGCCATAGTAACTAACACCGGCTTGTTTATCCGGAAGCCTGGCTATCTCCCACCCTTGAGGGCATGGTGGTGTGTGTGTGTGTGTGTGTGTGTGTGTGTGTGTGTGTGTGTGTGTGTGTGTGTGTGTGTGGTGTGTGTGTGTGTGTGTGTGTGTGTGTGTGTGCGTTCACCTGGGCCCCCACCACAGTGGGAGTGCTGAGGGGTTTTTCATGTAACAGCTGCTGGATATGAAACACTAATGGATAACAACAAAGCCCATTTCACAGCCATAAGGGGAACAGGGAAACAATATTGGCTCCTGATGGAAATCTGTTGGTGGCCTCACACCGTGGAAATGTGACCCACAACTTTCAACGGTACAAATGTACATACTGTAGACCTACATCAACCTGGTGTCATGCAAAAGGAGCCATGTTGCGAATTAGCAGTGTTGAGTTTACACAACTTGTGCATATGATCATTGAATTTACATAACTTGTGTATATGCTGCTAATTAGATACTGCAGAGTGAAGACCACCCACTCACAATTTGGCAATGTCTGATTGGTGTGGGATGGCCTCTTCCACCTGTTATGTAACACATTTAATGACAGAGAATAACGTTGTTCTGCTGTGGTCTGTAATGGAAGGGACACTGTGTGTGTGTATGTGTGTGTGTCATAATCCACACCTTTGCAATCATTGCAGATAACTGATTTGCATGGGACTAATCTCAAATTTATTTTCTTATTGGTATTAATGGAATCTGATTAATTATTTACTCAGCTTTTCTATCTCCCAGGGTCAGACTGAAGGCCACTTCCCAAATACCCCACACACACAAACACACACACACACACACACACACACACACACACACACACACACACACACACACACACTGAGAGAGACACACACCCTTGTCTCCTTGTGAATACATAACCTTTCTCAGGAAGGCCTCACGCTGAGAGACTCTTGACCTTGCTGATGAGGAAACTCTAGGAGGAGATGACATCATAAGATGAGGACAAGCTCAGGCCTTCTGAAGGGCAGCCATCAAGCTCCGCAAAAACAATAAAGTTTAGTTTTGTGAGAAAAAGATTTTGGGCTTTCTCTGGAATGGAAATATAAATGTCAGTTGTAAGAAGGTAAAAGGCACTTTATATTTAAAACGTTTACCAGCAAAAGCAACCACAGCACTCTGTATATTTGTAAAAGTGTAAATAAACAAAAGTGACGGGGCAGCTGTTCCTGAATGTCAATGTGTGCGGCAGCTAGAGTCTTTATTAAGTGGTTCTAAACCCTTGGAACTGACACTAATTTAAGCTAATGCAAAGGGGCACTGCGGCCTTGAAGCATTGTCATTTCACGGTAAAGAAAGCATTTAAAGGATACAGTTAGTGGTATCACATTACAGTCCCCTAATAAACGGGAATGATAACAATCAATGAGCTTCTGTCGGAATGATAACAATCAATGAGCTTCTGTCGTTCACGCTGATGACTATTACCATAGTAACGGAGACAGAATAGCCCCTGTAGCGGTAATTATTACTGACAGCAGGAACACACACCTCAAATCCATGTATATGATTCTCTAGTCCTACTCACACACACACACACACACACACACACACACACACACACAGGGAACGTGTCTGCTTCTTAGCAACTAGCTAGCTTTGTGAAATCGGCTTTGCTTTCAATAATCAAATCAACTCAAATGTTATTTGTCACATGCTTTGTAAACAACAGCTGTAGTCTAACAGTGAAATGCTTACTTACGGGCCCTTCCCAACAATGCAGAGAGAAAAATTGAAAAATAATAAGACAAGAAATAAATACATAATGAGTAATGATAACTTGGCTACATTTTTTTTTTTTTTTAACATTTTTTTTTATTTAACCATTATTTAACCAGGTAGGCTAGTTGAGAAAAAGTTCTCACAACTGCGACCTGGCCAAGATAAAGCAAAGCAGTGTGACAGAGACAACAACACAGAGTTACACATGGAATAAACAATAAACAAGCCAATAACACAATAAACAAGTCAATGACACAGTAGAAAAAAAAAAAGTCTATATACAGTGTGTGCAAAAGGTATGAGGAGGTAGGCAATAAATAGGCCATAGGAGCGAATAATTACAATTTAGCAGATTAACACTGGAGTAATAAATGAGCAGATGATGATGTGTAAGTAGAGATACTGGTGTGCAAAAAGTAAATAAAAACAATATGGGGATGAGGTAGGTAAATTGGGTGGGCTATTTACAGATGGACTATTTACAGCTGCAGCGATCGGTTAGCTGCTCAGATAGCTGATGTTTAAAGTTGGTGAGGGAAATAAAAGTCTCCAACTTCAGCGATTTTGCAATTCGTTCCAGTCACTGGCAGCAGAGAACTGGAAGGAAAGGCGGCCAAATGAGGTGTTGGCTTTGGGGATGATCAGTGAGATATACCTGCTGGAACGTGTGCTACGGGTGGGTGTTGATATCGTGACCAGTGAACTGAGATAAGGCGGAGCTTTACCTAGCATAGACTTATAGATGACCTGGAGCCAGTGGGTCTGGCGATGAATATTTAGCGAGTGCCAGCCGACAAGAGCAAACAAATCGCAGTGGTGGGTGGTATAAGGTGATTTGGTAACAAAACAGATGGCACTGTGATAGACTGCATCCAGTTTGCTGAGTAGAGTATTGGAAGCTATTTAGTAGATGACATCGCCGAAGTCGAGGATCGGTAGGATAGTCAGTTTTACTAGGGTAAGTTTGGCGGCGTGAGTGAAGGAGGCTTTGTTGCGAAATAGAAAGCCGATTCTAGATTTGATTTTGGATTGGAGATGTTTAATATGAGTATGAAAGGAGAGTTTACAGGAGAGTTTACAGACACCAAGGTATTTATAGTTGTCCACATATTCTAGGTCGGAACCGTCCAGGGTGGTGATGCTAGTCGGGCGGGAGGGTGCGGGCAGCGAACGGTTGAAAAGCATGCATTTGGTTTTACTAGCGATTAAGAGCAGTTGGAGGCCACGGAAGGAGTGTTGTATGGCATTGAAGCTCGTTTGGAGGTTAATTAGCCCAGTGTCCAAGGAAGGGAAAGAAGCATACAGAATGGTGTCGTCTGTGTAGAGGTGGATCAGGGAATCGCCCGCAGCAAGAGCGGCATCATTGATATATACAGAGAAAAGAGTCGGCCCGAGAATTGAACCCTGTGGTACCCCCATAGAGACTGCCAGAGGTCCGGACAACAGGCCCTCCAATTTGACACACTGAACTCTGTCTGCAAAGTAGTTGGTGAACCAGGCGAGGCAGTCAATAGAAAAGCCAAGGCTATTGAGTCTGCCGATAAGAATAAGGTGATTGACAGAGTCGAAAGCCTTGGCCAAGTCGATGAAGACGGCTGCACAGTACTGTCTTTTATCGATGGCGGTTATGATATCATTCAGTACCTTGAGCGTGGCTGAGGTGCACCCATAGCCGGCTCGGAAACCGAATTGCACAGCGGAGAAGGTACGGTGGGATTCGAAATGGTCAGTGATCTGTTTATTAACTTGGCTTTCGAAGACTTTAGATAGGCAGGTCAAGATGGATATAGGTCTGTAACAGTTTGGGTCTAGGGTGTCACCCCATTTGAAGAGGGGGATGACCGCGGCAGCTTTCCAATCTTTAGGGATCTAAAGATTGGAAAGCTAGCCGTTGCTTTCCTGACTGACTGCGTGTATTGGTTCCTGACTTCCCTGAACAGTTACATATCACGGAAACTATTCGATGCTATTGCAGTCCGCCACAGGACTGCAATAGCAGGTTGAGAGCAGGTTGAGAGCAGGTTGAGAGGCTCAGTCAGTCAGCTCTCCATTATATTAATGGTTTAAATGAAACTGAGGTCTGGCGTGAGGGGAAGTGATTTTTTTACACAGGCTGTCTTCAAATAGAGACACTGTTGATGCTCTCTGTCTTTCACTCACTCCATCTCAATGTCTACCATATTCTCTTACTCTCTCACTTGTTTTCTCACCCATTCCATCTTTCCTTCTAACTCTCTCGGGCTTTGTCTTTTCTGTCGCTCCATCTCTATATCTCCATCTGTCCCTCTTGTTTGTGCCCGTGAACAGCATTCTCACATTCTGATGTGTCACCACATCTCCTGTGTCGTGACTTGACTTTAATATCAATCTGAAGACTGTTATTTATCAAACTAACTGAATATGTTTAATTGTTACCCGATTAAATTAATCATGTAACAATTAACTCATACGGATTTGAGGGACCACGAGAGCGGTTCTTTAAAGAGTTACCATCTCACAAATGAATCTCTCAAAGGTATTTACCTATGACATCTATAACCTCTCTAGGCTAGATGGGACATTACCATCCCACCTGACCAACATCCAGTGAAAGTGCAGGGCGCCAAAATCTACAGATGTGTAAATATTTAACATTCTTGAAAATACGAAAATAAATATGTCAAAATAAAGCTTAACTTCTTGTTAATCCAGCCGCGATGTCAGAATTCAAAAAGGCTTTACGGCAAAAGCAAACCATACGATTATCTGAGGACAACACCCCATCACACAAACACAGACCATCATATTTCATCCCGCCAGGCGCGACACAAAACTCAGAAATAACAATATAATTGAAGCCTTACCTTTGAAGAGCTTCTTCTGTTGGCACTCCAATATGTCCCATAAACATCACAAATGGTCCTTTTGTTCGATTAATTACGTCCATATATATCCAAAATGTCCATATATTTGGCGCGTTTGATCCAGAAAAACACCGGTTCCAACGCGCACAACGTGACTACAAAATATCTAATAAGTTACCTGTAATCTTTGTCCAAACATTTCAAACTACTTTTTTTTTAAACGTAAATAATCGATCAAATTTAAGACGGGATGATCTGTGTTCAATACCGGATAAAAACAAAGTGGAGTGAGCTTTCAGGTCGCGCGCCCCAACGACAACAGTACACTAGACTCGACCCTCGTTCTGAACAGCCCTACTTCTTCATTTCTCAAAGGAAAAACATCAACCAATTTCTAAAGACTGTTGACATCCAGTGGAAGCGATAGGAACTCCAAGCAAGTGCCTTAGAATTCTAGATTCCCATTGAAACCCATTGAAAAGAGAGTGACCTCAACAACAAAACATCCTGGGTGGCTTGTCCTCGGGGTTTCGCCTGCCAAATAAGTTCTGTTATACTCACAGACATCATTCAAACTGTTTTAGAAACTTCATGTTTTCTATCCAAATCGGACCAAAGCGCACCGTGATATGGGTTCCACATATTTATTGAAGTGAAACGCACAAAACAATAAAGAACAAACTAAACGTGATGAAGTGCTCACAGGCAACTACACATAGTTGCTATCGTTGTCTCTGATTGGGGATCATATTTAGGCAGCCATTTCCCCACTGTGTTTTGGTGGGATCTTGTTTATGTTTAGTTGCCTGTGAGCACTTCATCACGTTTCGTTTGTTCTTTATTGTTTTGTGCGTTTCACTTCAATAAATATGTGGAACCCATATCACGGTGCGCTTTGGTCCGAATGTTCTACGACGATCGTGACAACAGGTCCCTAGAATTACAACATTGATGCTTGTTAACCTCTACCGAGCACCTACCCCGGGTCCGGGAGCACCCCCCCCCCCCCCCACACACTGATTAGCATCGCTAGCATAGCGTCACAATTAAATAGTAGCATCTAAATATCATTAAATCACAAGTCCAAGACACCTAATGAAAGATACAGATCCTGTGAATAAAGCCACCATTTCAGATTTTTATAATGTTTTACAGGGAAGACACAATATGTAAATCTATTAGCTAAACACGTTAGCAAAAGACACAATTTTTTTACTCCAACAGTTTTTTCCTGCGTCAGTAGCTATCACTAATTCGACTAAATAAAAATATATATAGCCACTAACCAAGAAACAACTTCATAAGATGACAGTCTGATAACATATTTATGGTATAGCATAGTTTTTTTTTGAAAAATGTGCATTTTTCAGGTATAAATCACAGTTCTACATTGCAGCTGCAATCTGAAATAGTGCCGACGCAGCCAGAACAATTACAGAGACCAACGTCATATAACTAATTACTTGTCTTAAAACATTTCAGAAAAAATACACAGCGTACAGATATTGAAAGCCCAACATCTGGTGAATCCAAACAATATTTCAGATTTATTAAATATTTTATAGCGAAAACAAAATGTAGCGCTAAATTAGCATAGCCATGCCAGCCAGAACCAGCTGGGCGCCCCCGACCAGTTCACATGCACGACAGATATATGAAATAACATCGTAAATTGGGTCTTACTATTGCTGATCTTTCATCAGAATGTTGATCAAGGTGTCCTTAGTCCTGATGAGTCGTTCAATCCATTCATAATGGCAACTTTCCCTCTTCATTTAGCATAGGTACTGGTCAACTGGCACGGTTCTGTCCAAAGTAAAAAAACTCACAGAACGGAACACGGCAAAACTCCCGAAAAAATTCAAATAATCTGATTAAACTATATTGAAAAAACATACATTAAGATGATATGGTCACATGTGTCAAACAAACTTCGAGACGGAGATAGTTTTCATCCGTAACGGCAGCAAAACAGTAGACAATCGCACCTCCAAATCGCGCGATTCAGAGAAACGGAAGTTGTCGGTCACGCCAAAGAAATAGGTCTTATTTCACGTCAGTACAAGATAAACAAAAAAATTCTCCTCTGACGTCCTCTTGACACCCAGAGGAAGACGAATGAAGTGTGTTTCGGGTCATAGGTGGCGTGACCATATATAGGCAGAGCGTTGAAGCGAGCATACACATCTTGCATTCTTCTTCTTGGTCAGGGAAAGTGCTGTCAAATGACTTCTGTTTCACTCAGAGACAAAATTTAAACGGTTTTAGAAACTATAGATTGTTTTCTATCCAATGGTATTAATTATATGCATATAGTAAGAGCAATAATTGAATAAGAGGCAGTTTAATCTGTAGAGGAAATTATGCTAATGCGAAAACAGCACCCCCTGTATTCTCAAGAAGTTAATTAAAGAATAGATGGAGAGGGAGAGAGAGGGACAGAGACACTCAACATTGGTACTTTCAGAAACTACTCTCACCTACAGTAACCATATACTTTGCAAACCAGACGCCGCCCGCTTTGAGTAAGAAATTGTAAGAAAATGTGTAAGAAAATGTAAGGCTCTGATTGTCCGAAATGGTTCCAACAAGTCTTCTATTGTTGTCCTTCTTTGTAGTTATCCGGTGACTTGTCGTGTAGTCCTAACAGAACTACAGAGTTGACTTTCCTTCCATTCACTCTTGAAGATGCTTCATTGAAGATAGGTTAGCCGGTCGTATCGATGGTTTCCCAGTGGGGTAATGAGAGTAGCATAATATGATGGTTTGAGCAGAGTACCAGGATGGTCCTACTTAAATTCGCTTTTGAAAATACTTTACTTAGGACAGCTAATCAGCCGTACCAGTGATTGTCCGGGAGGTGAGTTTGTCTTCTGCACCTCGTGTTGAGATTCAAAGTTCAAACCACTTTAACCCCCCCGATTGAAGTTATTCATTGCAAATCTGATCTGGGTCAATACCACTAAAAGTGTTATTTTTTGTCCTCAAGATAAATCATTCAAAATTGTATTTACAAAATATACACTGAATCAAATTTCAGAAGGATCCTTATGTGTGTATGCCTTCATAATGACATAGACGTCAAAGTAAATTTTACAAATGTTTCACTATTTTATTTCAGTGAAGGAGGCAATATTTCTTTGTCCCAAGTGCTCAACAAGAATAATTAGGAATAAAATCATACATTTAAAAAAAAAAAAAAAAAGATTTTCAAATTTTCTTCATTAAATGTTATCTTATGTATAGTCTTTTTATGCTAAATGCTGCACTTTTTATAAGAAAATGTACTATTTTCTGTACATCCTCAAAGTTGTTGTCCACCCTGTTACATTTTGGTTACTGGCATTTTAAGAAAATATATATTTTCTACAATGACGTCTCGAACAGAAAATGATGTCACTTCCTTGGTGGGAAAACAACTGTGGTGAACCTGGTGAGTATCTAGATTTCATATTATTACGTTTTCCTCATTATATGTATCACTTGGAGCATAGTTGCTCATTTTTGCTCAAAATGTCCACCCTGTTATTTTCCACCCTGTTATCCATGTACACATAACAGGGTGGACATGAACTCAACCGGGTGGACAAATGGATCTTCTGCAGTAATGTGTTTGCAAAATATGTGTTTTTGTTCATAAATTGTATTACGTAATTACAGTATGTGTAGCATGTACCGTATTTTAAGAATAAATAAATATCAATTGAATCAAGTATTTCTGAAGGAATGGAAACTCCTCTTAGCACAGCTGAAAGAACTCAGTGACAGAGTGCAGCGTGCAGAAAGGTAGAAAGGGAGAGATTCTATAGGATACTCAGAGCCAGGGCCAAGGCTATTGCGTTGCTGCTTTCCCAAACACCCCCCTCGCCTCCTGAAAATCTGCTTTTAACCAGGGCAAGGTGACCGGAAACATGACGGAATACAAACAGTGTAGCTATACCCTCCGCAAGGCAATCAAACAAGCAAACACCCCCCTCGACTCCTGAAAATCTGCTTTTAACCAGGGCAAGGTGACCGGAAACATGACCGAATACAAACAGTGTAGCTATTCCCTCCGCAAGGCAATCAAACAAGCAAACACCCCCCTCGACTCCTGAAAATCTGCTTTTAACCAGGGCAAGGTGACCGGAAACATGACCGAATACAAACAGTGTAGCTATTCCCTCCGCAAGGCAATCAAACAAGCAAACACCCCCCTCGACTCCTGAAAATCTGCTTTTAACCAGGGCAAGGTGACCGGAAACATGACCGAATACAAACAGTGTAGCTATACCCTCCGCAAGGCAATCAAACAAGCAAACACCCCCCTCGACTCCTGAAAATCTGCTTTTAACCAGGGCAAGGTGACCGGAAACATGACCGAAGACAAACAGTGTAGCTATTCCCTCCGCAAGGCAATCAAACAAGGGTCAGTCCCAAACACCCTCCTCGCCTCCTGAAAATCAGCATGGGTCTTCAAGGTTAGAATATGCTTAAAATATGGCATGTAAGATTATCAGTTGGTAAAATTTCTACTAACTCTAACCGTAATCCCTAACCATAGTTAACCATAATTTAAATTTCTACTAACTCTAACCGTAATCCCTAACAATAGTTAACCCTAATCCCAATCTAATAATCTTTATCATTAACTTTATCTCTGACTCTACCCCTAGAATCCTAACCGTGCATTTAATGTGTTTTAGGCAACACCAGCAAAGGGAAAACATTAGAAAAAAACACACAGAAGACTCCAAAAAGAGGGAGAGCATTTAAAATCAGAAGTGACAAAGGAGAGGGAAAAGAATGAAAAATACAGGAAGAGGTACAGTTGAAGTCAGAAGTTTACTTGCACCTTAGTAAAGTACATTTAAACTCAGTTTTTCACCATTCCTGACATTTAATCCTAGTAAAGGTTCCTTGTTTTAGGTCAGTTGGGATCACCACTTTATTTTAAAAATGTGAAATGTCAGAATAATAGTAGAGAAAATTATTTATTTCAACTTTTATTTATTTCATCACATTCCCAGTGGGTCAGAAGTTTACATACACACAATTAGTATTTGGTAGCATTGCCTTTAAATTGTTTAACTTGGGTCAAACATTTCGGGGAGCCTTCCACAAGCTTCCCACAATAAATTGGGTGAATTTTGGCCCATTCTTCCTGACAGAGGTGGTGTCACTGAGTCAGGTTTGTAGGCCTCCTTGCTCGCACATGCCTTTTCAGTTCTGCCCACAATTTCTCGATAGGATTGAGGTCAGGGCTTTGTGATGGCCACTCCAATACCTGGACTTTGCTGTCCTTAAGCCACAACTTTGGAAGTATGCTTGGGGTCATTGTCCATTTGGAAGACCCATTTGCGACCAAGCTTTAACTTCCTGGCTGATGTCTTGAGATGTTGCTTCAATATATCCACATAATTTTCTTACCTCATGATGCCATCTATTTTGTGAAGTGCACCAGTCCCTCCTGCAGCAATGCACCCCCACAACATGATGCTGCCACCCCCATGCTTCACGGTCGGGATGGCGTTCTTCGGCTTGCAAGCCTCCCCCTTTTTCCTCCAAACATAATGATGGTCATTATGGCCAAACAGTTCTATTTTTGTTTCATCAGACCAGAGGACATTTCTCCAAAAAGTACAATCTTTGTGCCCATGTGCAGTTGCAAACCATAGTCTGGCTTTTTTATGGCGGTTTTGGAGCAATGGCTTCTTCCTTGCTGAGCGGCCTTTCAGGTTATGTCGATATAGGACTCGTTTTACTGTGGATATAGATACTTTTGTAACTGTTTCCTCCAGCAGCTTCACAAGGTCCTTTGCTGTTGTTCTGGGATTGATTTGCACTTTTCGCACCAAAGTACGTTCATCTCTAGGAGACAGAACGCGTCTCTTTCCTGAGCGGTATGACGGCTGCGTAGTCACATTGTGTTTATACTTGCGAACTATTTTTTGTACAGATGAACATGGTACCTTGAGGCGTTTGGGAATTGCTCCCAAGGATGAACCAGACTTGTGGAGGTCTGCATTTTTTTCATGATGTCAAGCAAAGAGACACTGAGTTTGAAGGTATGCCTTGAAATACATCCAAGCTGTTTTTAAAGGCACAGTCAACTTAGCGTATGTAAACTTCTGACCCACTGGAATTGTGATACAGTGAATTATAAGTGATATTATCTGTCTGTAAACAATTGTTGGAAAAATTACTTGTGTCATGCACAAAGTAGATGTCCTAACTGACTTGCCAAAACTATAGTTTGTTAACAAGAACTTTGTGGAGTGGTTTAAAAGGTAAATAAAAATATATAATTTCATGAAATGCATGAAAGGCAGATGCCTGCCTTAGATGCAATTAAAGTAACGATGCAGATTCATCAGGTTATCAGAGTCTCACCAGGCCAGATAAAATACAGGGACATTACTTGTCTGTGGAAGAAGGATAGTGGCATGTTGGACTGTCCTTGTTTTCAGCTCAAAGAGGCAACTCTGGTTGACCCTGCAGCATCTAACCAGCTCCCTGCATCTCATGACAAGGCTGACACGACATGGTGACCTGGCACCATTGAACTTAATCACGTACGGGAGTGGTGTGTTGTCAATTATGACCATGAAGGATACCCTGGCATCATCATGGATGTAGAGGAACATAACATTAAGGTGAAGTGCATGCACCGGAATGGCATCAACAAATTCTTCCAATGTTCCAATGTTGTTACTACACGTATTACTATGTAGATATATATTCAGTGTTCAGGGTTTAATGTATGTCCTGTTATAGCTGTCCACCCTGTTTCTTAAGGCTAGGTGGGGTGCTAGTGACCCACCTCGCCAACATCTGGTGAAATTGCAGAGCGCGAAATTCAAAAATACAAAAATCGTAATATTAAACATTCATGAAAATACAAGTGTCATACATCATTTAAAAGCTTAATTTCTTCTTAATCCAGCCGCTTTGTCAGATTTCAAAAGCCTTTATGGCGAAAGCATACCATGCGATTATCTGAGGACAGCGCCCCGCATACAAAAGAAACATTTTCCAAACCAGCAGAGGCGTCATAAAAGTCAGAAAAACGATAAAATAAATCACTTACCTTTGAAGATCTTCCTCTGTTTGAAATCCCAAGGGTCCCAGCTACACATCAATTGTCATTTTGTTCGATAAAGTCCTTCTTTATATCCCAAAGAAGTCAGTTTAGTTGGCGCTTTTGATTCAGTAATCCACCAGTTCCAGTCGTTCAACATGCAGACAAAGCAATCCCAAAGTTACCAATTAACAAGTCAAACAACATTTCTAATCAATCCTCAGGTACCCTAATATGTAAATAAAGGATCAAATTTAAGACGGAGTGTGGTATGTTCCTTACCGGAGATAAATAACGAAGTGGCTCTCATTTGGACTGTAGTCCAAATGAGAGCCACCTTGAAAAACTACAAATTCTAGCTAATTTTTCAAAAAAACAAGCCTGAAACCCTTTTTAAAGACTGCTGACATCTAGTGGAAGCCATAGGAACTGCAATCTGGTAGGATTTCTTTTGAAGTTCCCATGGACAAGCATTTTCAATGGGTGGTGATTCTCCTCTGGTTTTTGCCTGCCATATCAGTTCTGTTATACTCACAGACATTAACATTAACAGTTTTAGAAACTCCAGAGTGTTTTCTATGCAATACTATGCAATACTATGCATACCAATTATATGAATATCCTAGCTTCTGGGCCTGAGTAACAGGCTGTTTACTTTGGGCACGTCAGTCATCCGAACTTCCGAATACTGCCCCCTACCTTTAAGAAGATGTATACCTTGGTCCACCCTGTTATACCTTGGTCCACCCTGTTATCTTGGCATCTTTTAAAATTAATTCAGTTACATTGTCAAATATCAAGAATTTGTGTAATGTATTTTAACCTTTACTTAACACCCATCCTGGATCCGGGAGCATCCTCTTCAGTAAAAGCTGACTAGCATAGCCTAGCATAGCGCCACAAGTAAATAATAGCATATAAATATCATGAAATCACAAGTCCAATACAGAAAATGAAAGATAAACATCTTGTGAATCCAGCCATCATTTCCGATTTTTATAATTTTTTACAGCGAAAACACAATATGTATTTCTATTAGCTAACCACAATAGCCAAAGACTCAACTGCATATTTTCACCATGTTTCTACCGCATAGGTAGCTATCACAAAACCGACCAAATAGAGATATAATTAGTCACTAACCAAGAAACAACTTCATCAGATGACAGTCTTATAACATGTTATACAATAAATTTATGTTTTGTTCGAAAATGTGCATATTTGAGGTATAAATCATAGTTTTACATTGCAGCTACCATCAAAAATATCACCAAAGCAGCCAGAATAATTACAGAGAGCAACGTGAAATACCTAAATACTCATCATAAAACATTTATGAAAAATACATGGTGTACAGCAAATAAAAGATAAACATCTTGTGAATCCAGCCAATATTTCCGATTTTTTAAGTGTTTTACAGCGAAAACACAATATAGCATTATATTAGCTTACCACAATAGCCAAACACAACCGCATTTATTCACCGCATAAATAGCATTCGCAAAAACCAGCAAAAGATATAAAATGAATCACTAAGCTTCACCAACTTCATCAGATGACAGTCTTATAACATCAGGTTATACAATACACTTATGTTTTGTTCGAAAATGTGCATATTTAGAGCTGCAAACCGTGGTTATACATTGTGAATATGTAGCATCGATTCACCAGAATGTCCGGAGCTATTTTGGACACTCACCTATTCTGACCAAAGAACTCATCATAAACTTTACATAAAAATACTTGTTGTATGGCAAATGAAAGATACACTGGTTCTTAATGCAACCGCCGTGTTAGATTTTTAAAAATAACTTTACCATAACAAACAGCTTGCGTTATTGCAAGACAGCGCCCGCCAAAACGGCAGAGAATAGGAATCAACATTTTCCACAGAAATACGAAATAACATCATAAATTGTTCTTACTTTTGCTGAGCTTCCATCAGAATCTTGTACAAGGAGTCCTAAGTCCAGAATAAATTGTTGTTTGGTTTTAGAATGTCCTTTTCTCCTGTCGAATTAGCAACCTTAGCTAGCCATGTGGCGCGAACATGCCCATCTTCTCTTGACGTAAAGAATGGAAAATTCCAAAAATCCCAATAAACGTTGAATAAACTGATACAACTCGGTTGAAAAAAACTACTTTATGATGTTATTATCACACGTATCAAATAAAATCAGAGCCGGAGATATCCGCCGTGTATACCGAACGCTTTTCAGAAGCCAATGTCGACGTACTTCACGCGCCAGAGAAGACAAAGAAATTTCCAGACCTGTCACTCCAAAAGCTCTTGTTCGACCTCAGATCAAGCTAGACCCCCCATTCCACCTTCCACTGCCTGTTGACATCTAGTGGAAGGCGTGTGAAGTGCAAGCATATCGATAAATATAAGGCAATTGAATAGGCAGGCCCTGGAACAGAGCACCGTTTTCAGATTTTTCACTTCCTGTATGGAAGTTTGCTGCAAAGGAGTTCTGTTTTACTCACAGATATAATTCAAACAGTTTTAGAAACTTGAGAGTGTTTTCTATCCAATAGTAATAATAATATGCATATTGTACGATCTAGAATAGAGTACGAGGCAGTTTAATTTGGGCACGATTTTTTCCAAAATTAAAACTTCTTGTTATTGACAAGAAGTTTTAAGGAGTAAGACACGGCCAACACCACACAATTATAAACTTGGATAAAATATAATTAATACCTGTCTCAATTTAGAAAGATACGGTGCAAATTAGATGAAGTTCTGTATAAAACCACATATTGCATACAAAATCTGGTATTTCTTTATAATTTGACCAGA
Source organism: Salvelinus fontinalis (assembly GCF_029448725.1). NCBI lineage: Eukaryota > Metazoa > Chordata > Actinopteri > Salmoniformes > Salmonidae > Salvelinus > Salvelinus fontinalis. Next base: position 12,683,285 of record NC_074665.1, read on the forward strand.
ACAAATGGACATGGTTAACAAGGAGACACCATAGCTTTATGAAAATGTAAATATTATTAAAATAATTAAAGACAGTTAAGTGCATGTCCGTAACAGGGTGGACATATCATTCACTGAAAACGTGTTTATAATGATCTAACTCTGTGTGCTGGGGCTTGGCCAACGTGTTTATAATGATCTAACTCTGTGTGCTGGAGCTTGGCCAACTTGTTTATAATGATCTAACTTTGTGTGCTGGAGCTTGGCCAACATGTTTATAATGATCTAACTCTGTGTGCTGGAGCTTGGCCAACTTGTTTATAATGATCTAACTCTGTGTGCTGGAGCTTGGCCAACGTGTTTATAATGATCTAACTCTGTGTGCTGGAGCTTGGCCAACATGGTTATAATGATCTAACTCTGTGTGCTGGAGCTTGGCCAACATGTTTATAATGATCTAACTCTGTGTGCTGGAGCTTGGCCAACGTGTTTATAATGATCTAACTCTGTGTGCTGGAGCTTGGCCAACATGTTTATAATGATCTAACTCTGTGTGCTGGAGCTTGGCCAACATGTTTTTCTACAAGTCTAATATTTCCCTTTTTACAGTAAAACATAAAAGGAATAGAAATTCTGAAATAAAATGTTAAATGTTGCATGGTCCGTATGGTAATCTTGTGTGATATTGACCCACCTATTTAGATTCTCGTGGACAGTCATGTCTCCGGGAACGTTGTCAGTTCCGCGGGCTGCATCTCACTAGTCAATTACAGAGGAGAGGACATGAGGAGAGGACATGAGGAGACCAAGCCAATTTACATCCCTTAGATTTCCCAAACCTCACATTTTTCCTCTAAAAAATTCCCTAATTCCCATCTCCATCCCCTTTCCTCACCCCCACCCCCCTTTCCTCACACCCCACCCCCCGGGTACAGAGGTAGATTGGGGGTAAGGCCCTGCGATAGACTAGCATCCTGTCCAGGGGGTGGAATTGTACATCAAGCTGCCTCACGCTACAAAAACAGGATAGGCTCCTGCCCTATTAGCCGTTCCGGCTCACACAGGCTACCCGCTGAAACCAAAAAGGATTTTGATTCCTTCTGAGGGAGTCGAGTGGAGAGGAGAGAGAAGCGATGCATCAAAACTCCTTTGATGCCTTAAGAATAATAGTTGATTGAATTAGCCACCCATTTCTGCCCTGGCACTCATACATCTACATACTTAAAACATAATGGTTCTAAATAGTACCATTTAAGGGTTATTTGGCTTGTAACCACAACGGAAGCCTTTTTGGGGCTAGATAGCACCCCTTTGTCTTGTTCTTTATTGAACCTTAACTGAGAATAGTTCTATAAAGAACCGTTCTAAATCTAAGAAGTTAATTGTAGATCCTTTTAAAGAACAACCCAGAGTTTTCTATTCTGGTCAGCCATGTTATTTTCTTACAATTACCCTGGTGTTATTTTTGTTAATTGACAAGTAGAATCAAGTGAACTGACCAGAGCCCTACATGACTTTTCCACAAGACACTGGCTACAGGCTACAATAAAAGTTCATGGCACAACACAGCAGATTAGAAAAACTAGACTGACACTCTCACTCATGGTTCCACAAAAAAAAAACTTTGTGTAAACCACGCCCCAAAATATTCTAACGAGCCTCCTCCCCTACATTCTAATTATCACTAAAAGAGCAAAGAACCCTTTTGTGAACTGCAAAGAACCATTGAAGAGCTCAAAGGTTCTGTGGGTCAGTATGGTTCCACATAGAACCATTAGCCTCTCCAAAGAACCCTTGAAGAATCCTCATTTTGTGTGTGTGTGTGTGTGTGTGTGTGTGTGTGTGTGTGTGTGTGTGTGTGTGTGTGTGTGTGTGTGTGTGTGTGTGTGTGTGTGTGTGTGTGTGTGTGTGTGTGTGTGTGTGTGTGTGTGTGTGTGTGTGTGTAGATAGTCTTTAGTCTAAAATAGCTTCCTCTCCTCGTCTCCCTTCATTGGTTTCATCTGATATAATAAGAACTTGGCAGCTGGAAGGTAGAAAGCACACCGAGCAGCAGGGTTGCTCCATTGCGTTCCTCTACTACGCTACTGTTTCTCCTCCTTTCGTTCAGGTCTAATGAGCCTTGTCTCTTTGACATGCACATTTTAAATCACACTGGGGTAAGTTGAGCCGCTTTGTCAAAGACTTCTCAACCGGCAAAGGGAACTATTTTTAAATCTACATTGAAACATTCACCCACATCAACCCCGTGTTAATTAATGCATGCATGTTCAATGTAGATTAAAACTACTTTGGAGCACATTGTCCCCACTGCTTTACCTCAGAAGACATATGATCTATAGTCATCAGGTGGCGGAAGTCTCACAAAGACAGAACAAATTGAAGTATTAGAGCTGCTATATTCCAGTGTATATATTGAGTGTCAGATAGGGGGAGAAATATGGCGGTGGAGTACCTGTAGACCCAGACTTTGAACGGCACTCTGCCCTATTAATTAATATTCCTGGTTCACCGTGCCCTTTCATACAGCTTGAGATGGGATCACAATGATAAATGAGGTACATGGCAATGGATGCAAGGCCCTCAAATTACCTGGAGTCTTTTATAAAGCATGTCTGGAAGCAAATCAATGCTTGTAATTGGCAGATTTCTGCTAACATAGTTGACACTGTCCCTATTGGATGTATTTAAGGATAGATGAGAGAGAGAGAGAGAGAGAGAGAGGAAGAGAGGGGAAGAGAGAGAGAGAGAGAGACAGACTAATCAAAGTGGAGGGAGAGAGGGGAGAAGGGAAGGGAGAGAAAGACAGAGAGAGGGAGGGAGGGAGAGAGACAGACAGACTAATCAAAGTGGAGGGAGAGAGGGGAGAAGGGGAGGGAGAGAAGTGGAGGGAGGGAGGGAGGGAGAGAGGGAGGGAGGGGAGAGAGAGAGAGAGAAAGAGAGAGAGAGACAGACAGACTAATAAAAGTGGAGAGAGAGAGAAGGGAAGGGAGGGAGAGAGAGGGTCATGAAATAACATTGCTCATAATAACCTTTCATCCATTGTAATGACTTTGCACCCAGACAGGCTCTGTTCCAGTAGGATGCAGTAGAAAATGGACCACTCCTTCTTTCCATGGCCACTGACCTCACAACATTCTGCTTCATCAAGTGAACTGATTGTGACCTACTCTGTGCAGAGACGTGGCGGATGCAGGGTTATGTTAGTTGGATGTATTGTATTCCACAGTGGGAGTTGTTTGTGTCGTCTAATTGTTTTGTCTTGCCACAAGCTGTGAACATGACATTCCCCAATGAGGACAGTCAATAAGATATGTGCAACAACAGAACAAACACAGCAGAAAAACATAGAGCTCTGTGTGATTGAAAGGAGATGGAATGTCTGCTTTAAACCACGTCAAATTCAACCCCTGGAGGGACGCAGTGTCTGCAGCAGGGTTTTGTTCCTCCCTGCCACCTAATTGATCAAATAAGTTCATTGATTGGCTGGGAAGTCCACACACCTGGTTTTCCAGGTGGAAATCAGACACTAATTACAAGGGAAGAACAGAAAGCAGACACTGTGCCCCTCCAGGAATTCAGTCCCGTGCTTGAAACAACGGGCCTCTGCTTTGTGTATGAGGTGACACACATAGTGATGTCTTCGTCTCTGACAGAGGTCACACACACAATATGAGTGTGTGTGTGTGTGTGTGTGTGTGTGTGTGTGTGTGTGTGTGTGTGTGTGTGTGTGTGTGTGTGTGTGTGTGTGTGTGTGTGTGTGTGCCTGCATGCATGCATGCATCGGTATAGGCTTCACATATACCCTTCACAGTGGGTGGGTGTGGGTGTGTGTGTGGGTGTGGGTGTGTGTGTGACAGTGTGACACAGCCCTGTCTCTGTCTGTGACGTGAAGCAGGGGTGAGGAGGGTTGGAGACAAATCTGTCTACTTGTCATATAGCTCCCAAAAATGGAGTTTAGAGAGAGACAGTATGATTCATATTACTGGTCCACTGTCCAAACGTTTATTCAACAATCACTCAACCCTGTGGGGTGTCTCCTTTCACCATAGCAGGGTGTGTGTGTGTGTGTGTGTGTGTGTGTGTGTGTGTGTGTGTGTGTGTGAGAGAGAGAGAGAGACACACACATCTGCTCCTGTTGTGTACTTTGAGTGTGTCTTGAAACCATGGTGAGTGAGTGACAGAGGGGTCTTGGTGTTGGGTTTTCGGGACACCTCATTATCCCAGACCCCAGTCTCTGGGTGTACCTAGCCAAATCTGTCACACCCACAACCGTACACACACACGCGTACACATACACACACGTACACACACACACACACACGTACACATACACACACACGTACACATACACACACACGTACATACAGACACACATGTACACACACACAAACTCGTTCACACACACACATACACACACAAGCACACACACAAACTCGTTCACACACAAGTACACACACGTACACACACACGTACACGTACACACACACACACACACATACATACACACACACACATGGGCACACACATGCATAGACAGACACACACACAATTTCACACGCATGCACGCAATCACACAAACACACACACAAATACACACACACACAAATACACACACACAAATACAGACACACACACACACACATTACCTCCTTTGCAGCATCTGTGTTCCAGCCAGAAAGTTGCATTTTATTTGATCAATATGGGGAATGTGATTCAAGAATGATCCAATTCTCCCCATAGACTAACAAGACGTATCAATGTAGAGCCCATTACAATGGAGAACACGGTAATACATTCTGTTACTGCTGTGGATTCTATCAGATAAGTGGTTGGCTCTGCTATAACCAAATGATCAAATATACACATGCCTCTAGCTGTTACTATACTGTGATATACTATACCTCTAGATGTTACTCAACTATACTATACTATACTAAAACATGCATATAGCTGCTACTATACATCTGGATGTTACTCCACCATACTATACTATATTATACTATACTAATACACATATATAGCTGTTACTATACTGCACAATAATATATATCTGGATGTTACTCCACTATACTATACTATGTCATACTAAAACATACATTTAGCTGTTACTATACCGCACAATACTACACCTCTTGCTGTTACTCTACTATAATATACTATACTACACTACACTAAAACATGTGTATAGCCGTTGCTATGCTGTACTATACCTATAGATGTTACTATACTATAATATACCTATAGCTGTTACTATACCGTACTATACCAATAGATGTTACTATACTATACTATACCTATACCTATAGCAGTTACTATACTGTACTATAATATACCTATAGCTGTTACTAAACCGTACTATACCAATAGATGTTACTATACTATACTATACCTATATCTATAGCAGTTACTATACTGTACTATAATATACCTATAGCAGTTACTATACTGTACTATAATATCCATATAGCTGTTACTATACTGCAATATACTATACCTATAGCTGTTACTACACGTCAATATACTATACTACACTGTGCTATACCTATAGCGGTTACTATACTATACTATACCTATAGCTGTTACTATACTGTACTATACCTTACCGATAGCTGTTGCTATACTATAATATACCTATAGCTGTCACTATACTATACTGCGCTATACCTATAGCTGTTACTATACTGTACTATACTATACTAATACACACATATAGCTGTTACTATACTGCACAATAATATACCTATAGCTGTTACTATACCGTACTATACTGTACCAATAGATGTTACTATACTATACTATACCTATACCTATAGCAGTTACTATACTGTACTATAACATCCATATAGCTGTTACTATACTGCAATATACTATACCTATAGTTGTTACTACACGTTAATATACTATACTACACTGTGCTATACCTATAGCGGTTACTATACTATACTAATAGCTGTTACTATACTGTACTATACCTTACCGATAGCTGTTGCTATACTATAATATACCTATAGCTGTTACTATACTGTACTATACTATACCTATATATGTTACTATACTGTACTATACTATACATATAGCTGTTACTATACTATACTGCGCTATGCCTATAGCTGTTACTATACTGTACTATACCTTACCGATAGCTGTTGCTATACTATAATATACCTATAGCTGTTACTATACTGTACTATACTATACCTATATATGTTACTATACTGTACTATACTATACATATAGCTGTTACTGCACTATACTGCGCTATACCTATAGCTGTTACTATACTGTACTATACTATACCTATGGCTGTTACTATACTGTACTATACTATACCTATAGCTGTTACTATACTGTACTATACTATACCTATATATGTTACTATACTGTACTATAATATACCTATAGCTGTTACTATACCGTACTATACTGTACCAATAGATGTTACTATACTATACTATACCTATACCTATAGCAGTTACTATACTGTACTATACTATCCATATAGCTGTTACTATACTGCAATATACTATACCTATAGCTGTTACTACACTTTAATATACTATACTATACTGTGCTATACCTATAGCAGTTACTATACTATACTATACCTATAGCTGTTACTATACTGTACTATACCTTACCGGTAGCTGTTGCTATACTATAATATACCTATAGCTGTTACTATACTGTACTATACTATACCTATATATGTTACTATACTGTACTATACTATACATATAGCTGTTACTATACTGCAATATACTATACCTATAGCTGTTACTACACTTTAATATACTATACTATACTGTGCTATACCTATAGCAGTTACTATACTATACTATACCTATAGCTGTTACTATACTGTACTATACCTTACCGGTAGCTGTTGCTATACTATAATATACCTATAGCTGTTACTATACTGTACTATACTATACCTATATATGTTACTATACTGTACTATACTATACATATAGCTGTTACTATACTGCAATATACTATACCTATAGCTGTTACTACACTTTAATATACTATACTACACGGTGCTATACCTATAGCGGTTACTATACTATGCTATACCTATAGCTGTTACTATACTGTACTATACCTTACCGATAGCTGTTGCTATACTATAATATACCTATAGCTGTTACTATACTATACTGTGCTATACCTATAGCGGTTACTATACTATACTATACCTATAGCTGTTACTATACTGTACTATACCTTACCGATAGCTGTTGCTATACTATAATATACCTATAGCTGTTACTATACTATACCTATATATGTTACTATACTGTACTATACTATACATATAGCCGTTACTATACTGTACTATAATACACATATAGCCGTTACTATACTATACTATGCCTACAGATGTCACCATATTATACTATACCTTTAACTGTTACTATACTGTACTATACGTTCCCTATAGCTGTTACTATACTGTGCTATAATATACCTATAGCTGTTACTATACTGTGCTATAATATACCTATAGCTGTTACTATACTGTGCTATAATATACCTATAGCTGTTACTATACTATACTCTACTATATTATACATATAGCTGTTACCATACTATACCAATAGCTGTTACTATACTGTACTATACTATACCTATAGCTGTTACTATACTGTGCTATAATATACCTATAGCTGTTACTATACTATACTATACTATACATATAGCTGTTACCATACTATACCAATAGCTGTTACTATACTGTACTATACTATACATATAGATGTTACCATACTATACCAATAGCTGTTACTATACTGTACTATACTATACATATAGCTGTTACCATACTATACCAATATCTGTTACTATACTATACCATACCTATACCTATAGCAGTTACTATACTGTTTTATAATATCCCTAAAGCTGTTACCATACTGTACTATAATATCCCTATAGCTGTTACTGAAAATACCTTTTGCTGTTAACTACAGTACGTCTCAAGAGTACAGAGAAGCTGACAACAAGCTGGAAGATAATATGCCCTCTCCTCCCCCCTGCCCCCTCCCCACATACACATGTGGAAGAACACACCCCACTCCGAACCTTACAGTCCAGTTGTCACTTTCTGCCGCAGACCTAGTGTTGACAGGCGACAGCTTATCGATGGTCAGTTGAACTTGCAGAGCCAACGTCTGACTATTGCTGCTCCCCATCCATCCATCTGTCTGTCTATCTGTCTGTCTGTCCGTCCACCCACCCACCCACCCGCAGCACGCCCGCCCGACCGTCCGTCCGTTCGTCCGTCCGTCCATCCGTCTGTCTGTCTGTCTGTCTGTCTTTCTGTCCGCCCACCCGCCGCCAGCACACCCGGCCGCCCACCCGTCCGTCCATCTATCTGTCTGTCTGTCTGTCTATCTTTCTGTCCGTCCGTCCGCCCGCCCGCCCGCCCGCCCGTCCGTCTATCTATAAGAAATGACTTTCAGTGCAAAATCACCACACAATCACAGTGTAACTAAGTTTTCTTCCGTAGGGTTTCTGTGTATTGTTCATGCTTTACTTCAATTGGAAAATCAAAAGAATCAATCAGTGGAACCCAATTAGACCCAGTTAAATCAATTAAAGGCAATGTTTATGCCACGGTGTGCTCTAATGGATATGAAATCGCTATATCTGAGTCTAGCAATGAGGTGAGTCACATTTGATACAATTTTGAGTATGGTTTGGAATGTATCACAGTAACTCCCTTTTTCTGTGTTTCAGCATGGAGTCAATGTAATGTTTCAGTAGCTCTTCTCTTTGACAACAAACATCGCCATCTAGTGAGATTCATGTCGTACCAGGGGTGACGCTTGACGCCTATTAAAAAAAGGATGCATCTCAATAGCCTCTTCTCCTCTGTTTCAGTTCAGTCCAGAGGAAAAGGGGGAAAAGCAACTCCAGACTATCATCTGTGGAGTCAGACAACCCTTGACGCACAGCATATACCGTCCAGTACATCTACCAGTCAGTTTCTCTTAATATTACATCCTATTGTCTTATTAGACGGCACCGTTCCTCCTCTACTGACACTCTCATCCAGCGCGTGTCAGCACGCCCCGTCTCTCTCTCTCTCGCTCTCTCTATTCTATCAACCTGCTTGTTGTCTCAACGCGTCATCGTCTCATCGTCTGATAGTCTTGTCGCTGTAGCGTGAATTTCGACATGCGGGAGATTCATCGAAAGTGCATGGAAAAGAGCTTGAAAAAGCTAGGGAAAGAGAGCGATAGAGAGAGAAAGAGGGAAAGAGAGAGACAGAGCGAGAGTGAGAGAGAGAGAGAGAGAGAGCAAAGTGAAGGAAAGAGAGGGATAGAGAGAGAAAGAGGGAAAGAGACGGAGGGAGAGAGATAGAGGGAGACAGAGAGAGAGACAGAGAGACAGACTGAAAGGGAGAGAGCGAGAGAGAGTATTAGACAGAGAGAGAGTAAGAGAGAGAGCAAAGCGAGGGAAAGAGAGGGATAGAGAGAGAACGAGAGGGAAAGAGAGAGACAGAGACAGAGAGACAGCGGGAGAGAGACAGAGACAAAGAGAGAGAGAGTGAGAGTGAGAGAGAGAGAGAGAGAGAGAGAGAGAGAGAGAGAGAGAGAGAGAGAGAGAGAGAGAGAGAGAGAGAGAGAGAGAGAGAGAGAGAGAGAGAGAGAGAGAGAGAGAGAGAGAGAGAGAGAGAGAGAGAGATAGAGACCCTACTAGAATCTGAAGTCAAATGTCTACTGTTTGCTGATGATCTGGTGCTTCTGTCACCAACCAAGGAGGGCCTACAGCAGCATCTAGATCTTCTGCACAGATTCTGTCAAACCTGGGCGCTGACAGTAAATCTCATTAAGACCATAATAATGGTGTTCCAAAAAAGGTCCAGTCGCCAGGACTACGAATACAAATTCCATCTAGACACCGTTGCCCTAGAGCACACAAAAAACTATACATACCTTGGCCTAAACATCCGCACCACAAGTAACTTCCACAAAGCTGTGAACGATCTGAGAGACAAGGCAAGAAGGGCATTCTGTGCCATCAAAAGGAACATAAAATTTGACATACCAATTAGGATCTGGCTAAAAATACTTGAATCAGTTATAGAACCCATTGCCCTTTATGTTTATGAGGTCTGGGGTCCGCTCACCAACCAAGAATTCACAAAATAGGACAAACACCAAATTGAGACTCTGCATGCAGAATTCTGCAAAAAATATCCTCTGATTGAGTTTGAATAACAGACTGGAAGCTTCAAAAGGAGGGTGGTGCTTGGAATCATTGTTCTTCCTCTGTCAACCATGGTTACCTGCAAGGAAACACGTGCCATCATCATTGCTTTGCACAAAAAGGGCTTCACAGGCAAGGATATTACTGCCAGTTAGATTGCACCTAAATCAACCATTTCTCGCATCATCAAGAACTTCAAGGAGAGCGGTTCAATTGTTGTGAAGAAGGCTTCAGGGTGCCCAAGAAAGTCCAGCAAGCACCAGAACCGTCTCCTAAAGTTGATTCAGCTGCGGGATCGGGGCACCACCAGTACAGAGCTTGCTCAAGAATGGCAGCAGGCAGGTGTGAGTGCATCTGCACGCACAGTGAGGCAAAGACTTTTGGAGGATGGCCTGGTGTCAAGAAGGGCAGCAAAGAAGCCACTTCTCTACAGGAAAAACATCAGGGACAGACTGATATTCTGCAAAAGGTACAGGGATTGGACTGCTGAGGACTGGGGTAAAGTCATTTTCTCTGATGAATCCCCTTTACGATTGTTTGGGGCATCCGAAAAAAAGCTTGTACGGAGAAGACAAGGTGAGCGCTACCATCAGTCCTGTGTCATGCCAACAGTAAAGTATCCTGAGACCATTCATGTGTGGGGTTGCTTCTCAGCCAAGGGAGTGGGCTCACTCACAATTTTGCCTAAGAACACAGCCATGAATAAAGAATGGTACCAACACATCCTCCGAGAGCAACTTCTCCCAACCATCCAGGAAGAGTTTGGTGATGAACAATGCCTTTTCCAGCATGACGGAGCACCTTGCCATGAGGTGAAAGTGATAACTAAGAGCTTGGGGAACAAAACATCGATATTTTGGGTCCATGGCCAGGAAACTCCCCAGACCTTAATCCCATTGAGAACTTGTGGTCAATCCCCAAGAGGTGGGTGGACAAACAAAAACCCACAAATTCTGACAAACTCCAAGCATTGATTATGCAAGAATGGGCTGCCATCAGTCAGGATGTGGCCCAGAAGTTAATTGACAGCATGCCAGGGCGGTTTGCAGAGGTCTTGAAAAAGAAGGGCCAAAACCTCATGTAATTGTCAAAAAAAGCCTTTGACACTTATGAAATGCTTGTAATTATACTTCAGTATTCCATAGTAACATCTGACAAAATATCTAAAGACACTGAAGCAGCAAACTTTGTGGAAATTAATATTTGTGTCATTCTCAAAACTTTTGGCCACAACTGTACAGCGATATGAACCTGGAGAAGAGTCCCCTAAGCAAGCTGGTCCTGGGGCTCTGTTCACAAACACAAACACACCCCACAGAGCCCCAGGACAGCAACACAATTAGACCCAACCAAATCATGAGAAAACAAAAAGACAATTACTTGACACATTGGAAAGAGTTATCAAAAAAACTGAGCAAACTAGAATGCTATTTGGCCCTAAACAGAGAGTCCACAGTGGCAGAATACCTGACCCCTGTGACTGACCCAAACTTAAGGAAAGCTTTGACTATGTACAGACTCAGTAATCATAGCCTTGCTATTGAGAAAGGACGCCGTAGGCAGACCTGGCTCTCAAGAGAAGACAGACTATGTGCACACTGCCCACAAAATGAGGTGGAAACTGAGCTGAACTTCCTAACGTCCTGCCCAATGTATGACCATATTAGAGACACATATTT